>NW_012152618.1:5050076-5058629 GCF_000956105.1 Propithecus coquereli | reverse complement strand
GACACCAGTGTCCTTGAGTGTCTTTAAGTTTTAGTATCTCTCTATAAACATAGTTCCACAATTTACTTTTTTACTCAAAAATTTTCATTTTGCAATCTCTCCACGTAGTTCTCTACTCACTGTGGAATATGTGGTTCTGGTTCAGTCATTTCAACTGCCCCTGTAGTGTTCTATCCTATGAATGTGCCACAGTTCAATCATCCTACTTAGGTATTCATAGTTTCCCATGCCTTGGATGTTGTAGATATCAGTGCTGTGTCATATGCTGAGAACATATAATCACAGTTAATGTATTTCTTTGGCCTCTACTAGGCTGAAAACTCCTTCAGGGCAAAAATCATGTCTGACTTTGCTCTGTGTCCCCAACACTTAAAGAGTATTATACCTAATGTAGAATAGATGCAAGGCAATCATTTGTCGAAATGTAATGTAACTGGGCTGGAACGTGGAAGACTCTTCAGAGGAGAGGATATGCCCCAACTAGGGCAGTGAGTTTCTACTTAGGAAAGGATTTCTTCCAGGAAATCATGAGATTATACAGTAGCCCTGTCCAAAAGGACTTTCGGCAGTAATGGAGATGTTCTCTATTGCACTGTCCAACTTGGCAGACACTAGTCACATGTGACTACTGAGCACTTAGAATGTGACTAGTTTTATTGAGACACTGAATTTTAAATTTTGGTTAATTTAAATTTAAATAGCAACATGTGGCTTGTGGCTACTGTATTAGACAGTTATAGAGGCAAGATTTAAAGAAACACCTAATATCTGCTGATAGCAGAAAATAGTGGTTTTTGTTGATGTGTCCTTAAATGATCATTTTAGTACGTATTAATGATGGGTAATTTTTTGTTTTGTTTTAGAGACAGGGTCTTGTTCTGCCACCCAGGCTGGAGTGCAGAGACATCATCATAGCTCACTGCAACCTCAAATTCCTGGGCTCAAATGATTCTCCTGCCTCAGCCTCCCAAGCTGGTTCTACAGGTGCACACCACTATGCCCAGCTAATTTTTAAAATTTTTTTGTAGAGACAGAGTCTTGCTATGTTGCTCAGGCTGGCCTCGAACTCCTGGCTTCAAGTGATCCTCCTGCCTTGGCCTCCCAAAGTGCTGGAATTACAGGTGTGAGCCATCCTGCCTAATGATGGGTAATTTAACAAATATTTAGCAATTATCTGTCTCTGGGTGTGGGACAGTTTCTTCCTCTATAGAGTGGGGTCCTTGACACCTACTTTATAGTATTATTGATGGAGCTAGGATAATTGTGCAAAGCCTTTAGCCTAATGCCCTTTAAAGATGGCAGCTGTTGGTCTGCTCATTATTCCGTATTGCTGTACAGTAGGCACTAGAGATTTGGATATGACTTCTGGTTCCTGGCCTCAACCCTGGGGAGAGAAGACAGACAGGACAGATGCAAACCAGGGAACCCCTGTTATCTCAGCTGTCTGTGTTCCTGGGACAAGTTGGGATAATCCTGCTTTTTCTGCCCTAAGTCCCATCTACCCACTGGCTCAGCATATAAACTCCAGGATATCTTAGCACCAATTCTGAGTGGATATTCGTGGCAGAGATTCTGAGCTCTCTCTCTCTTTCTTGGCCTTCTTTTTCGGGAATATCAGGCCTTCTCACCCAGCACCTGGTCTTTCACCTGTCCCTTCCATTCATTCAACATGTCATAAGAGCAATTTCCCCAAAGTGAACAGCTCTGATCTTGTTTCTTTGCTGCTGCACGTTTTCCAGGGGCTCCTTGTTTCTTGGAAGCCGGAGGCTGGATCCGGTGCCACCCAGGCTTGTCTCTGCCATCCCACATGGGGATTCCGCTTCCCCAGTCTGTTAGCTGTCATTTCAGCACGCACTCAGCTTTCCCACTTCAAGCCTCTGCTTGTCTGCTTCCCCTCTGCAGTGTCTCCTCTCACCCCTTCCTGTGCGTCTCCCCTGCCTCTAAGATTCGATCTCGCAGCGCCCACCCAAGGGCTGCCTCTCCCTCTGCCGTGCAAGTTGCCCGGCCCTTCTGTGCTCTGCACCGCACTTGTTCATACCTCCGTTTTTGTGTTGGTACTGCCCTACGGTGTATTTATTCGCATTAATTTCTATTCTGGACTTTAAAATCCATGAAGACGGGGATGGTGTCCTTATCTCTGTGTGTCCCTCACAGTGTCACTATGCCAAACATGGCAGATGCTAAAGGTTTGTTAAAATGAGTGAATAAATGAATGAAAACATTTCAACATTTAAGATATGATCCCTTTTAAAGCAGAGTCCTTTGGTCATGAGAATGACCCCTGAACACTCACTCACAATGTGACAATTTTCCTAGCAAGGCCCTTTGTCTATAAAATCACAAAATGCATGCCGTTAATCACAAAAGCTCTGATCTCTGTGTAACAAGGATATTTAAAGATTTAAAAAGCGAATATGAACTCTCGCAGCGAATGACAATGGTTCTAACTCAGCAAAGAATTAACGTAAGCAAATAACAGAAAACATAGGCTGCTTTTCATTTCATTGGTGAAAAATGGCTTCCTGTTCCTCCTTCAATAAGCATATATGTAGCTAGTTAGGATTGCAGTCCAACTCAGAAGCTAAAGATGGAATTTAAGTCTTTGACTTCCACTTTGATTTTGCTTTCGATTTAGGTTTAGTGTTGACATTACTATGAAAATAGCTTCCTTCTGTTTTTGAGGCAATGGCCGGGACATATTGCTAGCTAGCAAGGCTATCTAAAATCAGCAATATAAAAAAATAAAATAAAATAAAATTAGCAACGTATAGATTGGACATCCTGATGTGCTTGGCCCAGTACTAGGTGCAACAGAAAATTAAGACGGATGTGGAGACACTCGTCATGCCAAACAGAGAGATGGTTTAATAAGCCATTGCTGTGTAACAGGAGTGCTACTGATTTCTGGATTAGACTACAAAAGCAACTGTTGAGTGCCCCTCTGTGACCAAAAACTGTAATGAAACAGTTGCTAAGAAATGCCTGTATTCACTGCAAATGGAAATGTAAAAATCCAGCTGTTTTTGACTTTTCTAGTGGAAGAGGGAGTTAGCACATTATTGAGCTTACACACGAGGCTACACAGTTAGACCTTAGTCAGAACTGGTAAGGTCAGGCCTGAGCAGGTGTAGAATTATTGGGGAAGCTAATTTCTTTATTCAAGGTTAGCTTTGCTTCCAGCAGGTGTTGTTGCTGTAATTGGCATCAAGGGAGGATGCCTGCTACAGTTCGACAGTGACAATGACATTCCCCTCAAGGGTCAGTACTTTAATTTTTGAGAAACAAAGAGAGGGAACAAGTCTCAAGCCAGGAGGCTGGAGTACAAAGAGAATTTGATCTTTACAGAGGTCGACTTCTTGAAAAGAGAGCCCATACCGGGGAGTTTGACCTATAATCTGTGCAGCCACGTGACAAACCCCGGAAAAAGCTATTTTCTTTTTGAGGGATAATGCCTACAGTTGGCCTACTGGACCAAGATGGATGGCAAAGCAAAAATCTGTGGACCTCAAAGTGCTCATGTTTCCAGAGATTTTGTCATGCTTAATGACATATCAAGACCTAAAATTAGCATGTGAACATTTTTTTTAATGTAACGGGAAAAGCCAATAAAGCAGGTAGTATCTTTCTCCTTAAACACCTCTTGATAAATAAGAATACTTACTGAATAAGCTCTGGAAAATGCAAATGAGGCAATAGTACTTGCTGTCCATTTATTCATGACCAAATGCTGGAAATTGGATTTCCAATATCGAATGAATGGCTGTTGTCCTAATTGTTACCAATCATGCCAATACAAGTTTTCATTTATATTGTGCTTTCTAAGACTCCAAGTGTTTTTGCCTAAATATTCTCTCTGGACCCTCACAATAACCCTGGCAGGTAGACAAGGTGAGTGCCATTCTCCTTTTACACTCAAGAAAACTGAGGCTAACAGAAGTTTACAGGGTAGTGGAGACTATCCTTGTTTTTGGTGACCTAAACAGTTTTGAGGAATATTGGTTAAGTATTTTGCAGACTGTCCCTCAAAAGGGATTTGTCTGATCTTTTTCTCATAATTTGTTTAGGGTTAGGGTTTGGGGAGAAAGACCACAGAGGCCATTTTTATGGTGTTGTATCAAGGGTATGTGCTGTCAACATGACCTATACTGTTGATGTTGGCCTTGATCGCCGGGCTGAGGTAGTGTTAGGTTTCCCCCCTGTAAAGTTACTGTCTGCCACTTTCATACTGTACTCTAAGGAGTGTGAAGTTGTGTCTACCTCCTTGCAAGTGTGATATCTACATAAATTATTTGGATTTCTTGTGCAAGGGAGAATTGTCTCTCACCCCCATTTGTTTATTTACTTATTCAATAATTTATTTATGTCAGTATGAACTTGTAGATATCTATTTTACCCTTTGGACTAAAATCCAACACTGTTTATTTTCTTGTTCAGCTTTGACCTGTAGGGGCTCTTTTAGCTGGCACCCTTGTCACTTTGACATTCCTCCATCATTGTGTGTGAAATTTTTGTTGCTGTTGTTTTGTCTTGAGCATTTCCTTACTTCCTGGCACTACAAGATATGTATCCATATGGGTATAAAAGTATTTTTTAAAGGTGGGTAATAACACTCAAAATATATTAATAATAATATTGGTTAGAATTGAGGATGAGTGGAGATAGTGGGACTGGAAGTGTGGAGCAAAATGTATTCTAATGGCTTAATTTTTAATAAGGAAAATGGACTCCTATATTAATAGTAAAATTAAAAATTAATTTTGAAAATGAAAAAGTTAGAAATTACATAAAAGGAAAAAAACAAAAATTTAGCCCTAATAAAGGCAAATTGTTTTCCTAAACATATTTATGAAAGTTCCAAGAACTGCCATTTATTGCTGAAGAGAAAATAGCTTTTTAAGTTAGAAATCAGGTAATTTTCTGATAAAATACACCTGTGTCATGCCCATTTTACATGAGTCACTATAATTTTCCTTTCTTGCTTATTTTCAAATGGTTTTCTGTCTCATATTTCCTGAATCATCCTTGCACTTGCAGATTTACAACTTATTCAATTTGCATTAAGATGGAAATTCGTTAATCACAGAAGCAATAATTTTTAGATAAAAGGAATTTATTTAAGAGGATTCTAAGAAAGGAATCTTAAGCAAGAAATTAAAGAATTTTTTAGTCTTGATTAAAAGAATAACATAGGAAAAGTGAAAATCCTTGAGGTCTTTCAAAAAAAAAAAAACTTTAAAGGCAAATTTTTATTACTTGTTGCTTCCTTCAAGCCTGGAATGGAACCACAAGAGATCAAAACCACTTCAGTCTCTTGTAAAAACCAAACCCAAGCCATATAGGACATTTTGGCAGATCTCTGGGAATGAAAACTTAGGTCATCAGCATGTTCTGAAACTAAACAGGGCTAATAATAAAGGAGCAATTTTTCCCTTAATTCTAATCTACATCTTCCAGTGAAACCAGTTTTTTGAGCTCAGCTTCATGAGTTTCTCGCCCACCGTGGCACAATTAGATGCCAAGCCACCTTACAACCTGACTTTCCTTACTTCCCAGTCATTATATACTTGGGGGATTGTTTTCCTGCCTTCTGCAGATCTAATTCTTATTATCAGGTGAAACGAAAATAAACCTCCACGTAAGCAGTGGATGCTGCTGCTACTGCTGATGGCGATGACTGGACGGTGTTGATGATGGCAGCAGTGGTGACCTGCGGAACGGATGAGTTTTTTGGTGATGCAACACTTATCTATATGCATGTGCTAATTTGGATGCATGTCTAAGTTGTTGCCTAATCCTGCAAGATCAGTGGGCAGGAAGAGGCCTCCTACCCTGATTCTTGAAGTAAGAGTTATAGGAATTGCTGTTCCCATCTCTAAAGCCCTGAGCCAGAAACCAAGCCACAGAAACTTGTAAGTGTAGCTGTACTTACAGAAGCAAAGAGACAGACTAGAATTAATACACTCGTGGAACACATAGGAGATATGGTGATTTGTATTGCTTCACAGGTTTCATAGCTACCAAGAGCAATCTCTATTGACCTGCTCTACAAATCAAACTCATACCCCTGTGCTTCTCAAACTTACATAATGTACAGACCCCCTTTATTGGGAGAAAAATTTATAAACATCCAGTGTTTTCTTAATCAGCATGAACATAAAATATCCTCAGAGCTTTCTGAGTTCTGCGTATGGTACTAAAGTGTGTGATGTGGTGACTCACTTTCCCCCACTTTTTCCCCCACTTTTCTCAAGCCACAAAAACAAAACACCTTCCACCTTGAAGGCACCATTCATTCATTCCTTGTACAAATATTTATTCAACACTTACTATGTAATAGGCCCTTGGGATACATCAATGAACACATCAATTTCCTGTCCTTGTAGAATTTATGAGTATATTCCAGACTAGGGGTTGGTAGACTTTCTGTAAAGGGCCAGAGAATTAATATTTTCAGCTTTGCGGATCGTACAGTGTGTGTCACAGCTACTCACCTCTGCTATTGCTGTGCCAAAGCAACCATAGATTCTGCAGCCATAGACTAGTGGACCTGGGTGTGTTCCAGGAAAACTTAATATTCATATTAATTTATAGCAAAGGGCAGGCTGGTTTTGGCTCAAGGCTATAATTTGCTGGCCTGTGCTCTAGACAATAAACTAGAAACCTGATAAAAAGGCAAACTATATCATAGCTAGAAGATACGTGGCATGGAGAAAGAAAACGTTGAGCAGGGCAAGGTGGTTCGGGGTGCTGAGTGGATGGAGGATGCAGTTTTCAACAGGCAGAGATGGTGATGCTTGAGCAAAGCCTTGAAGAAGGAGAGCCAGTCCTGGACTCCCTGAGGGAAGAGAGTTGCTGGCAGAGGGAACAGCCAGGGCCAAGTCCCGCCTATGCAGGAGTGCCCGGTGTGGATGCAGAAGGCCAGCATGGCTGTGGCAGAGTGAGGCAGTAGGGAGCAGCGGAAGGTGAGATGAGGGATGATACTGAAGGCCAGGAAAGGAGGCCTGGTAGGGGCTTTGCTTTTATCCTGGATAAATGGAGAGCAACCACGCTGTCATTCAACCTTCCTCATATGACTATTCACTTATATATTAAGCTCGCTTTGCTGCTTTTGCTCTTTAGCTACCAGCTCTGCAAGTCATAGCACAGTTTGGAACGGGATTGTAGACTCAGATGTAATGTGGCCCGTGGACGTTCTTGGGTGATGGGCAGTCATCGTGATGATCTGAATATACTTTCACTAACGTTTTAAAGATAATACTAAAAATGAAAGTCAAAAATTGTTTAAAATCTATCACAAAAACTTTGTAGATTTCTCAAGACTGTGTCCCTGGAGCCCAGTTGGACCAGCACTGCCCTGTGATGGGCGTCCTCACATGTCACATTATGAGGGATTCAGGTTGGGGCTGGAAGACATAGAGGGACATTGCCAGGCCAGGACTAAATAGATGAATGTATTTAAGGAAACATGAGGTTTAGTAATTAAAAATGGATAAGATTTATTTTCTCTGTATTCAGCATTCTAGAGTCCAAGGAACAGATGCGCTGGGGGACCTGTGGTTCTAGGTGCTTTTGAACTGGAACATGTCCAGGCGTGCTGGCCGGGGTTGCCCTTTGATCTCTTCTCCCTTGTTCTGTTTTCATTTACCTGTTCAGTTTCTTCCAGAAAACAGCTTTCAGCCTTCAAAGACCCCATTGTGATGGACAGTCAGCCAACACTAATGGAAGACATCACGATTCCCAATGTTAGAGTCAGGGAAAATGAAACAAGCTGTCAGGAGTCAAAGTATTGTTTGAGATAACTTGTTTATGATGCACCATCACTTGTTTTTCCCTGGAAATGTGCCCCTGTGTTAGGACTGTGTGCTCTGAGTGAAAGAAAACATTTTTCCCAGCCAGAAGTAGGTCCCTCTGTGGTCAAAGGTCTACAAGTTGTTCATTCTTTCTTCCTGTTCTCTCCCCTTCATCCTTGGGGGTAATGAAGCTTATGAAGACTGCTATCAAGTCTGCTTGTTTCTGGGCTGCAGAAAGCCCTTTCATAGCCCTGTGTTGAAATGCATCACTCATCTCTACTGCTGTCTTCCACTGCTAGCCTTGCCCAGGTCTCTGTGTTATACGTCATTAAACAGAAACACTTGCTCTCGAGAAGAACTTCCAAGTACAGCATGCCCTGGAGGAGTGTCTGACAGCACCGGCTTTGCTTATTCCTGTTTGTTTCCCCTAGGATGGCATTTGCTTCCTCAACCGCTGTTGGCTGTCACTCACGCCCTTAGGACCCCTTCTGTCATGGCTGTTCTTAGTTTAGTCTCCAAGCTGTGACTCTAGACTCCTGGATACTGCCTGCTTGATTTCCCTTCCCACTTTGCAATGAACAAGGAGGGCTGTGACAGGAGCACAACCTTCAGTTATCAGACTGATTCCTGGTGTTCTCTTGTCCTTTTTTTCTGGAGATAAATGGCAAAATCTTATTTTTTTGATATTATATCACTAGCCTACAAAGATTACATAAAGTAATCTTAGTAAATATTCTAAAAAGTATTTTTTATTTGTTTTAAC
>NW_012152618.1:5046973-5049116 GCF_000956105.1 Propithecus coquereli | reverse complement strand
AGCCCTACAAGCCCTGCCTTCCAGGAAATTGCGAAAGGAAATTCTTCAACCTGTAATGAAAGATCAGTAATTAACAGTATAAAGCATTAAAAAAACATAAAATTCAATGGTATAAGTAATATAAAGTCATATTCAAAATACTTTAGGACTGTAATGGTGGTGTGTAAGGCAATTTTACCTCTAGTACAAGGGTTTAAAAAAACTATTAAACTGTAGCTAAAATAAATTCTTGAGATACAAATTACAAAATGGTGTAAATTTTGACATCAAAAACATACAATTTAAAGGGAGGGAGTAAAAGTATAGGGTTGTATGCAATCGAAGTTATGTTGTTATCAGCTTGAAATAGCTTGTTACAAGATTAGATGTTTTACTTAAGCCTCATGGTGACCACAAAGCAAAAATATGTAGCAGGTGCACAAACCATAAATAGAAAAACTTGAAGCACACCACTAAAGAAATCCATGAAACCACAAAGGAAGACAGCAACAGGGAGAAAGAAGCAAATTACCTACAAAACAACCAGAAAACAAGTTACAAAATGTCAGTAGTCAGTCTTTACCTAGCAATAATTACTTTGAATGCAGATGAATTAAATTTTCCAAAAAAAAGACATAGAATTATTGGATGAATAGTAATAAAAGAGACCTAAGTATATGCTGCCTGCAAGAGACTCACCTCATTTTTAAGGGCACACCTAGAAAGTGAAGGGATGGAAGAAGATATTTCATAAAAATCAAAATCAAAGGAGGCAGGGGTATATTTATATCAGACAAAATAGATTATAAGGTAAAAACTGTAA
The DNA here is from genome assembly GCF_000956105.1 of Propithecus coquereli. Lineage (NCBI taxonomy): Eukaryota > Metazoa > Chordata > Mammalia > Primates > Indriidae > Propithecus > Propithecus coquereli. The sequence goes on along the minus strand of NW_012152618.1, from coordinate 5,048,314 downwards.
AAATAAACGAAGAAGGACATTATATAATGATAAGGGGATAAAAGAGTCAATTTATCAAGAGGATATAACAATTTTAAATATATAGAGAGAAAGTCCTCACTTAATGTTCCTATGGCATATTTCTGGTCACAAAAATAACACTAAACTTCTAAATAAAGACCCAAACACTTCTAATATTAAACACTGAAATAAATGTGAGCTATACATACATTTAAGAAAGATTAATAAAAACAAGTAAGATAATTATTTACTCAGTTTTTGGTGAATCAGTGAGGGATGGAGGTCCTAATGGTGGTGGGTTAAATGAATGAGTAAGTGTATTTCATACAGCATCATTTATTGTCATTTATTTGTGTAATTATCATATGCTTTATGAATTTTTATTTCACAATAATTTGTATTCATTCATTCATTTTCCACCCCATTTATTCTAGTTCAAGGTCATGGGTAGCTAGAGCCTACCCTGGCAGCTCAGGGCACAAGGTAGGAACCAACCTTAGGCAAAACTCCATTCTGTTGCAGTGTCCATTCCTGCACACACCCACAGTCCCTCATACTGTGACAATGTAAACATGTCAATTAACCTAACATGCACATCTTGGGATTTGGGAGGAAACTGGAGTATTTGGAGAAAACCTATGCAGACATGGAGAGAATGTGCAGATTCCACACAAACAGTGGTCCAGGCCAGGAATCAATTTTTTTCCTCATCAATGTTATAATGAAATGACTTTGAATGAAACAATGTTACTCAAGGACCTGCTATATACCCCAAATTGGAGTGCCTGAGTATATAAAGCAAATATTAAAGGATCTAAAGGGAGAGATAGATCGCGATATAATAATAGTAGGGAACTTCAACACCCCACTTGCACCAATAGACATGTTATCCAGATGGAAAATTACTAAGAAAATGTTGGACTTGAACTGTACTTTAGACCAAATAGACTTAACAAACATATACAGAACATTCCATCCAACAGCAACAGAATACTCATTATTCTCTAGCACACGTGGAACATCCTCCAGGATAGATCATATGTTAGGCCACAAAACAAGTCTCAACAAATTTAAGAGAACTGAAACCATATCTGGTGTCTTTTATGATCACAATGGTATAAAACTAAAGATCAATAATAGGAGAAATCTTGGAAAAGTCACAAAGGAATGAAAATTAAACAACATGCTCCTGAATAGCCAATCAATGAAAGAAGAAATAAAAAGAGAAAAAAAAATCTTGAGTGGAAAAACAACAACCAAAACTTATGGGCTGCATCAAAAGAATATATCAAAAAAAAAGAAGAAGAATTATTTAAAATAAACAATGTAATGTTACATCTC
>NW_012152618.1:5044115-5046373 GCF_000956105.1 Propithecus coquereli | reverse complement strand
ACTCATGTATTGATGGGCACTTGGGTTGTTTCCACATCTTTGCAATTGTGAATTGTGCTGCCATAAACATTCTAGTGCAGATGTCTTTTTTATAGAATATCTTTTGTTCTTTGGGGTAGATGCCCAGTAATGGGATTGCTGGATCAATTTTGAAGAAATAGAAAGTCTGAAGTGATCAGTAATGAGGAAGGAGATTGAGTCAGTTAATCAAAAGTCTCCATCAAACAAGAAGCCCAGTGTCTGATGGCTTCACTGCTGAATTCTACCATGTATTTAAAGAACTAATACCAAATCTTCTCAAATTATTCAAGAAAATTATAAAAGGAAAGAATACTTCTAAACTCATTTTTTCAAGGCCACCATTATCCTGATACCAAAGTTGGACAAGGAAAAGATAATTGGAGGCAAATATTCCTAATGAACACAGATGCAAAAATCCTCAACAAAATACTATCAAACTGAATTCAACGGCACATTAAAAGGATCATTCACCATGATCAAGTGGGATGCAAGGGGAGTTTGGCATACACAAATCAATAATGTGATATAACACATTAAACAGAATGAAAGACAAAAATCACATTGTCATCTCATTAGATGCAGAAAAAGCATTTGACAAAATTGAACATTTTTTAATACTAAAAACCTCTCAAAAAATTAGGTATAGAAGAAATACACCCAACAACAATAAAGGCCACATAAAAGCCCGCAGCTAACATTACACTTAATGGTGCAAAATTGAAAGCTGTTCCTCTGAGATCAGGAACAAGACAAGGATGCCCACTCTCACCACTTGAATTCAACATAGTAGTGAAAGTCCTACCCAGACCAATTAGCTGAAAGAGAGAAAGAAAGGGCATCCAAATTGAAAAGGAAGATCTGTCTGCAGATGATATGATCTTATATATATAAAACCCTAACAACTCCACCAAGAAACTGAACTAATAAGCAAGTACAATGAGGCTTCAGGATACAAAATCAACATATAAATATGAGTAGTGTTTCTATACACTAATAAGGAATGATCTGAAAAAGAAATCAAGAAAAAAATTCCATTTACAATAACTAAAAGAAATATAATACTTAGGAATAAATTTAATCAAGGAGGTGAAAAATCTTACACTGGAAACTATGAAAGATTGATGAAAAAAATTGAAAAAGATACAAGTAAATGGAAAGATATTCCATGTTCATGGATTGGAAGAATTAATGTTGCTAAAATGTCCATATAACCGAAAGTGATATACAGATTCAATACAATCCCTATCAGAATTTCAATACCATTTTTCACAGAAATAGAAAAAACACATCTAAAATTCATATGGAACCACAAAAGGTCCTCGAATAGCCAAAGTCATCTTGAGCAAAAAGAACAAAGCACAAGACATCACATGACCTGATTTCAAACTATATTACAAAGCTATAGCCATTAAAACAGTGTGGTACTGGTGTAAAAAATAGGCACATCACTAATGGAACAGAATAATAAAGAGCCCAGAAACGAACCCATACATTTTCAGTTGCCAGTCGATTGATTTTTGACCAAGGTGCCAAGAACATACCATGGGAAAAGGACATTTTCTTCAGTGAACAGTGTTGGGAAAACTGGATATCCACATGCAGAAAAATTAAATTGGACCCTTATCTTACACTATATGCAAAAATTAACTCAAAATGGATTAAAGACTTAACAAGCACAAGACATGAAACTGTAAAACTAGTAGAAGAAAACATAGGGGAAAAGCTACATCACATTATTCTGGACAGTGATGTTTTGTATTTAACTCCAAAAGCTCAGGCAACAAAAGTGAAAATAGACAAATAGGATTACATCAAACTGCAAAGGTTCTGCACAGCAAAGGAAACAATTAATTGAGTGAAGAGACAACCTATGGATTGAGAGTAAATATTTGCAAGCCATACATCTGATAAGGAGTTAATATCTAAAATATAAAAGGAATTCAAACGAACTCAATAGCAAGAAAATAGACCAATTAAAAAATGGGCAAAGGACTTGAGGGAACGTACAAAAGGGAACATACAAATGATCAACAGATATATAAAAAATGCTCAATATCACTAATCATTAGGAAGATGCAAATTAAAACCACAACGAAATATTATCTCACACCTGTCAAAGTGGCTATTATCAAAAAGACAAAAGATAACACATGCTGATGAAGATATGGATAAAAGGAACCTTTGTATACTGTTGATAGGAATATAAATTAGTACAGCCATTATGGAAAACTATATGG
>NW_012152618.1:5038840-5040647 GCF_000956105.1 Propithecus coquereli | reverse complement strand
CTCCCTTTCTTTCTTCCTTCCTTCCCTTTTTTTTTAAATTGTACTTTATTCTGGATTCTAAACTGGCAGTAGGAGAAATTAGCTTGCTTAAAATTTTCTTGAATTTGAACTCTTTTGAAATTTGTTCTTTCTCTTAGAACGACTCCTAGGAACAGTAGCTTGAGAAGATTCTAATTAGCAGCAATTCTTTTAGTGCTATATAATTTTGTGTGAGTGTGTGTGTGTGTGTGTGTGTGTGTGTGTGTGTGTATTATTTTTTTTCCTTCTGAACAGACTAAGAGCCTAAGATTGTAGGCTCGGAAATGGCTTCAAAAGCTGAGCAGAGGTCTCCAGCAGCCATTCCTCCTCCAGCCCTGAAAATTCACTGCACTGTTCCTAGGCTTGTCCTTACCCTGAACAAAAGCATTTCATAGTTTATTCTTTAAAGGTACCATTTAGCAAATGGCCCAGAGCATTCATTTGCTACTTTGGGACCAGAGAAGCACAAGATCGATGTGGTAAATGAGCAGCTGGTTCTCAGAAAGCCGCATAAAGGTCTAGCTACGGAGATTTTCAATTTTGGAGAGAACCTCTATACAGCCTTTCCTTTTGCAGGGAGAAAATTGAGGCTCAGGAAGCACCTGGGATGCATCAGAACACAGAGCCTGCGAGACAGATCAGGTCTTGCACACAAGTCTCTGATTTGGAGTTGAAGCTTGTGACCCTTGGAGACGTTGCCCCTCCTATAGCAACTCCAGGACTTTGCACATCAGGGTCACTGCTGAGGCTGGTAACTCACCCCGGGTTGGTGCTCTGGCAAGATGCATTCCTGGTGGACAGACAGCAATAAAAGGAAGCAGACAGCAGGGGCTAAGGGAGGGATTCTGCTGTTGGATTTTAAAATGCGCCCGTCATCCTCTGGACTGGCTCACCCAACACAGCAAACACAAAGACCCTGACCAATATCATAGCATCCCTTCTTTGAAATGAAAAAGTAGAAGAGCTTCCCCAGTGGCCCTACTTCTTAAAATATTTTATCTACCAACTGGATTTATTAAGCGATTAGTCATTGCCTCATTGCTCGTTCATCAAAGCCACATGTAATCCCATATGACAACCAGGCCTGCCATCCAGAATTATATAACCAGCCAGTTGCAGACACTCAGTGTTGAAGTTATGATGTCTGTCAGTCTGTTGAAACTATGGGAAAGAACTTGAAGACTTTCACACTGCCTTTGGGAATCTGTAGGGTCTGGAACTTCCCTTTGGTTACCACTGGTCTTGCCCTTCTACACATATCATTCGGGTTTTTATTCTTGGTTAATTTCCTTCCATCTTAGGGCCACTTATAATGTTCTCTTTTTTCCAAGCTTTTATCTACCAAAAAAAAATGTTTTTGAAAAATGAAGCTAGTCACATGTACCATAATTAGCCTCAGATTTTTACAGTCCCAGGAATGTATTGTGCCCAACATCCCACCCAGAAGATCACGTGGTGGATACAGGCCTTGGTCATTATGTTGAGTGTGTCTGTCAGCTCCAAACTGAAGCATTTCTGAGAAGTGTATCCAGGGATGATAGTGTCTGTTATTCTCAAAAAAGTCAAAGGAGAGCATCAAAATATTTTACAGACAAGATATATAGTTAGATATTTACTAATATACTTAACAAAAGAGATATTTTGTGAGTTATCTGCCCTGTGCTAAGCTTGTCTATGGCCAGCTTCTTTCCTAGAAGCTGAAAACCCTGTCCCTGCCCAAAGGTACTTCAGTCTAGTGGAGGCGTCAAAGAAATGAACAAACTGGTACAACACGGTGCACTAGGGGGCT
>NW_012152618.1:5035205-5038790 GCF_000956105.1 Propithecus coquereli | reverse complement strand
TACTTCTGGGTATATATCCAAAGGACTTGAAATCCATTTATCTAAGAGATGTCTGCACTTCTCTGTTTATTGCAACATTATTCACAATTATTATTCAGCCTTTAAAAAGAAGGAAATTCTGTCATTTGCAACAACATGGATGAACCTGGCAGACACCATGCTATGTGAAATAAGCCAAGCACAGAAAGGCAGATACCACATGATCTCACTCATATGTAGAATCCGAAACAATTGAGCTCATAGAAACAAAGAGTAGAGTGGTGGTTAGCAGAGGCTGGCGTTGGGGTGCAGGGAAGCACACCTATTATTACCCACCAAACTTTCTGATAATTTGATTGATGTATTTAATACAAATGATTTCTTTTGTAATCCTATGTGCTTTATTTTAAGAGTTTATGAATATTATTCTGGAAAGGAGTCCCGAGGCTTCACCAGTCTACCAAAGGAGTCTTTGGTACAAAGAGGTTAAGAAGCCCAAGTCTAGGGTCTCTGCAGCCATGCACCAGCCTTTGTCCCCCTACACCCACACCACCCCAGGAGGAAGAGAGAGGGCAGTGGCAGGTAGTACAGCACAGAGGGTACACCTGGGTTTGAATCCTGGTCCCAAGAATTATTGGCTCTGTTATTACCTTGGGCAAGTCACGTAATTTGCAAGTCTTAATAATAATAGTCCATACTTCCCAGGGTTACCAATGAGGATTATGTAAAACAATGTGTAAAGTAAAATCAATTCTCATTCGCAGTAGTCAGGCTCCACAAAGTCACCATGAACCGTTGTCTTATGAGCCTCTAGCATCAGACCAGCATTAAGGTGTCAAAGACTCAGTAATCAAAATAAATAATAATTCTCATTATTCATGTAGTCACGTTGTATAAAGTTGCCTCAAATGCTGAATTAGAGAAAACTGAAGCATTGCTCCTAGGTGAAACATGAGTTAGGTTCCTGTGAGCCTCTGGACATAATGATTGCACCAAAATGATCAATATATAACCTTGTTTTATGTGTGTTTTGATTTAAAGACACTTTATTTAATATATGGTTGATTCATTAACATTTAACTCATGGCCAACAAAACTATAATTCGTGCATGAGCAAAGCTTTTGGAATGCACGTGTTTTCTCCACAAGGCCTATCACTAACTCCCTGTGATTAGGAACAGTCGGCAGCACTTCAGCACTCCATTTGGAGGCCATTTTAAACAGCAAAGTCACCAAGAAAACTCACAAAAATGTAAAAAATGTGGCACTCAGTCAATGGAGAAAAGAATGCTTGTTTACAGTGTGAGAGCCAAAACAAGAAGGCAGAGGCCTTGTTGGGCCTCAGCAGGGAAAATGCATGTCTGTGCATGTCCAAAAATGACTGTGAAAGCTCTGTGGGTATTGATTTGGGGATTACACATAGATTTTAGCAGGTGGCAGACTTGCAAATGCAGGATCCGTGAATAATGAGGATTGGCTGCACCTAACATAATTTCTGGAAAATTATCACAGTTATTATTACTCTCATTACTTTAAGCTCACAGAGAAAGGCAGTGAAGGGCAGAAACACAGCCCTACCCACCTCCTCCATTTCGCTGGCTCTGAGGGGCTCGTAGCCAGCAGGACAGGAAACAGTGGGGGAAGAGTGCATCCCCCGATTCCTCTTTGCTGACTGTCTCCCCACTTTTCTTCTGTACATACTCTCTGTTCTCCTTCCTTTTCTCCTTCCTTCCACATGTCTTACCATGTGCAAGGGTCTAGCTTGATGTAACAACAGACACAAAGACCACAAGACATTGCCTCTTCCCTCAAGGAACTGCAGCAAGCACTGGGTACTAGAAAGAAAGACAGAAATTTATATCACAAAACATCAGGTGCTGTGTAACCATGGAAATGCATTGCTGAATCTGGTCGGAGATCTCCTTATCCATCTTATTATCCCGCCTTCTGGTGCTTGGTAATAAGGCTCTTCATAAGAAACAGTGATTCAAGCATCTCTGCCAAAACTTCATTTCGATTGACCTTTCCTTGACAGACAACCCATCTTGGCAATATGGTCCCAGGGTGTCATTTGGGAAGTTCTTTAAACTTCCTATAAATTTAAGCATCTATTTTTTTTCTCTCTAATACAATTTTTTGGTTGGTTGTGCACACTGATTACATGCTGCCTTTCTGGAGAGGAATCAATTGCATGCATCACTTGCATTGATAATTCCAGAAATGGCAGCAAGATGTTTGAAGATGAGGAGCAAGGTCACCTTTAGTCAGGCAGATGTCCCAACCTGACCAGGTGGAACCAGGCTCGATTTGGCCCAGAGGGTGTGCCCGGCACATGTCTGCCAGAACCAGCATCCAAATAGCACAGCAGTGTATTCCAGCCAAATCTAAGAGAAGTGTTCTGAAAGCTCTTGTGGCCTTGTTGAGGCAGTGAACTCCCTGTCACTAGGGTCTTCTGGCTCATCAATATGGTCACATGTCAGGAAGGATGTGTCTCCTGAACTGTTGAGTTGTGGGGTTGAGAGAGTGAGGTCTGGGGTCCTCCTCTGTGTTAGGATTCTCAGAAAACAGAAGCAGAACCAATGGAGGGGGGGATGTATGTGTAATGAGAGAGAGAGAGAGAGAGAGAGAAAGGGGAGGGCGAGAGAGAGAGAGAGAGAGAGAGAGAGAGAGAGAGAGAGAGATTCATTTTCGGGAACTCGCTCACTGATTGTGGAGGCTGGCAAGTTCAACAGCCTGGCAGGCTGGAGACTCAGGGAAGAGTTGATGTTGCGGCTTGAGTCTAAAAGCCATCTGGAGGCAGAATTCCCTCTTCCTTAGGGGACCTCAGTTTTTTTCCTTAAGGCTTTCCACTGATTAGATGAGGCCCACCATATTACAGAGGGCAATCTACTTTTCTCAGTGTTTACAGATTTAAATGTTAATCACATCTAAAAAATGCTTTCACAGCAACATCTAGACTGGTGTTTGACCAAACAACTGGGTGCCATAGCCCAGCCAAGTGGACACGTAGAATCAACCGTCCCACCCCTCCCTCCCTAGGTGTCTTCAAACTCATCACCTTTGGCTCAGCACACGTGATTACAATTCAAGTCTCAGAAAAAAACACCCATTTCCACTGTATTCAGCATTTAGGGTCCCCTGCCAGGCTGACTGGTTAATATTATAAATGTGGACTCTGTAATTCCAAAAATCAGGGTGTTAATCAGCTGACACATTCTGATGGTCTACTCAAGGGCAATTTGACTTGCAATTTGGCCTGGTAACTGTTACTCCGGGAAACTCTTGAGCAAGAGCACACACGTTCAGCATGGCGATGTTGAGTTAGACAACAGCACTGAGAATAAGAATCTGGTACTAGGGCATTCCTGAAGCCACTTGGCTAAGCTCTTGCTCACCATTCCATCCTGCACAAAAGAAGTTTGAAATCTTGATTTTGAGGGATTATCTACCTCATTGTTATCTTGGGATTATTTTGTCTTGTTGTAGTTTTAGTCATTCTGACCTAATTTTTAATATTTTTGGTCCCTATCATTATTTATTGGCTTTCAAAGATTCCATGTTCCTCTACATTTCTTACTTGTTTACCTGTGGGCGAATTCCCTAATA
>NW_012152618.1:5032422-5034215 GCF_000956105.1 Propithecus coquereli | reverse complement strand
CCAGGACTTTGCACATCAGGGTCACTGCTGAGGCTGGTAACTCACCCCGGGTTGGTGCTCTGGCAAGATGCATTCCTGGTGGACAGACAGCAATAAAAGGAAGCAGACAGCAGGGGCTAAGGGAGGGATTCTGCTGTTGGATTTTAAAATGCGCCCGTCATCCTCTGGACTGGCTCACCCAACACAGCAAACACAAAGACCCTGACCAATATCATAGCATCCCTTCTTTGAAATGAAAAAGTAGAAGAGCTTCCCCAGTGGCCCTACTTCTTAAAATATTTTATCTACCAACTGGATTTATTAAGCGATTAGTCATTGCCTCATTGCTCGTTCATCAAAGCCACATGTAATCCCATATGACAACCAGGCCTGCCATCCAGAATTATATAACCAGCCAGTTGCAGACACTCAGTGTTGAAGTTATGATGTCTGTCAGTCTGTTGAAACTATGGGAAAGAACTTGAAGACTTTCACACTGCCTTTGGGAATCTGTAGGGTCTGGAACTTCCCTTTGGTTACCACTGGTCTTGCCCTTCTACACATATCATTCGGGTTTTTATTCTTGGTTAATTTCCTTCCATCTTAGGGCCACTTATAATGTTCTCTTTTTTCCAAGCTTTTATCTACCAAAAAAAAATGTTTTTGAAAAATGAAGCTAGTCACATGTACCATAATTAGCCTCAGATTTTTACAGTCCCAGGAATGTATTGTGCCCAACATCCCACCCAGAAGATCACGTGGTGGATACAGGCCTTGGTCATTATGTTGAGTGTGTCTGTCAGCTCCAAACTGAAGCATTTCTGAGAAGTGTATCCAGGGATGATAGTGTCTGTTATTCTCAAAAAAGTCAAAGGAGAGCATCAAAATATTTTACAGACAAGATATATAGTTAGATATTTACTAATATACTTAACAAAAGAGATATTTTGTGAGTTATCTGCCCTGTGCTAAGCTTGTCTATGGCCAGCTTCTTTCCTAGAAGCTGAAAACCCTGTCCCTGCCCAAAGGTACTTCAGTCTAGTGGAGGCGTCAAAGAAATGAACAAACTGGTACAACACGGTGCACTAGGGGGCTGTGGGATCACATGGCAGGGACTGAAACCCAGCCTTGGAGGGAAATCAAAGAAGTTTCTCTGGAAAAGGAAGTCCTGAGCTGAGTGTTGAATATGTTGAGGAATTATTTCAGCAAGGAAGAGAGGTGAAGGAGGAGGGGAGGTTTCAAGAGAGCCTGCCCATGGAGGGCGCATAGAGGAAAAAGACTAGGGCATGACCATCACTCAGTCATGATTTCTAATACCATCTCCAATAAGAGGAACTGGGGTTTGTTGGGAATACAGCTGACCTCAGGGTTGGGAAAGAAATATACAGATGAGTCTGGAGCATCTTTTCATGCCAGAAAGAGCTCAAACAAAGCAAACCATCAATGAGGGTATGTCATGGGATAAAGGAGCCAACTGAAAGGACTTCTAATGGCCAAAGCAGAACAATTTAAACAACAAAATAAATAGTGTTTTGTTATAATGCAAAGTATGAAATAAATATGCATGAGTCTGTACTGATATAAATAAATAATTGAATAAATAAATAAATGGGGAGACAAATATCCCTTGCAGAAGAAGTACAAATAGTTTATGTAGACACTCTACCCTCGAGGAAGTGGAGAATAACTCCCCACTCCTTAAGGGTGGGCAGCACAGATGAGGGGACTTTAAAAAGTTCATGAAAAATGCATATTATGAAAAAACTATGCATGGATTTCAAATTTTTTGCACCAAAATAAACTTGTACTAACTT
>NW_012152618.1:5026463-5029742 GCF_000956105.1 Propithecus coquereli | reverse complement strand
TTTTAAAAAAATCATGGGGCATTAGAAGAACTGTAGGTAGTTTAATTTGGCCACAGCAGAAAGATTGAGGTGAGAAGTGATGAGGGTAACTGCTGAGAGCAGAGTGGGTCCAGGTCACAGAGGGCCAACTATGCCATGCTTGGGGCCTCAGATGTCATCCAGTGTAGACAGTGGGCAGCCATGGAAAGGTTCTAAGTACAACAGTGACATGATTTGTGCCTTAGTCCATTTTTTGTTGCTTATAACAGAATACCTGAAACTGGGTAATTTATAAAGGAAAGAAATTTATTTCTTATAGTTATAGAGGCTGAGAAGTCTAGAGTTGAGAGGCTGTATGTGGTGAGAGCCTTCTTGCTTAGGGGGGTGGGGGACTCTGCAGAGTCCCAAGGAGGCAGAGGGTTTGACATGGTGAGGGGACTGAGCATGCCAGCTTGCTATATTCAGGTCTCTCTTCTTCTTACAAAGCCACCAGTTCTAATCCCATCATAATTCAGTAATACACTAACCTATTGATCCATGAATGGATTACTCATTCATAAGGGCAGACCCCTCATGACCCAATCACCTCTCAATACTGCCATATTGGGGACTAAGTTTCAACATGAGTTTTGGAGGAAACAGACATTCAAACCATAGCAATTAGTTTTCTCTTTCAATCCATTGGGTAGTGGTGTGAAGAACTGGGGCGTGGGGTGTTGGACCAGCCAATAGGTAGACCGGAAGGCTGTTCTCTAATCTAAGTAAGACGAAAATGAAGATCCAAACTAAATTGGTCACAGAGAATAGAGAGAAAGGAAGAGATTTGAGATATTAAGAAAATAAAATTGATAAAACTTGGTGACCAGTTATTTGGAGGAAGAGAAGATAATTTTGTTTGTTTATTCCATTTATTAATTCATTTAGTAAAATTCATCGGGAGCCTACTCCATTCTAGCACTGGGTATTTAGCAGTGACCACAGTGGATAATGTTCCTACTCTCAGAGCTTGCATTCTAAGGAAGGGAGACAAATAACAAAAGAATAAGCTCATATAAAAGCAAGGTAATTTCAGATGATTATAGCAAGTGTGTTGAGTAAGCAGTATTGAACAAAGGAGGAATTCAGGAGTGGAATCGATCACACAGGAGTAAAGTATCAAAATTGGCTGGTTGGAAGAAGGAATTAAGTTAATAAATTCAGCTAAAACTGTATAGGTCAGCTAGATCTCGTGGAAACAGCCATGACAAGGAGAGAAAACAGGCAGGCCTGTGGATTGGGGTGCGTTCTTCTTACTGCAAAAGTCAGGGCTTCAAAGAACATGGTAAGCTCATGTGACCTATGGGGCAAGGGGTCTTGGTCAAGGCTCCAGGGCACATCCTCCACTTCTGCTTGCACTGGCCGTGGCCCTCCACCCCTCCAGCTTCTGATAAAGCAGGCAAAGTAAGCTGTAATTGGAGGCAGAGCCACTATGTGGTCAGGCGAGCTCTACTATTAGGTGACGACCTGGGAGAGGCTGCTCAAGGTTTCCTGGATTTCAGCCTGTGAGCTTAAGAGAGTTTCTGGGTGTTGTAGTTCTCCCTGACTGTGGGCAAAGTGGCGATGAGTAAAAACCTTTTACCTGAGTGTCCACATGGCCTCGCCTGTCTACCCACCAGCATCCCTGTCGGAATAGACCCAAGGACGGGGTGAGAGAGGATGCTCGCTGTCCAGGTGCCCTGGGGATGTAGGCTGGAGACGGGCAAGCATAGCCTGTATACACCATCACTGGGAGGATTGGGGTTTTGTTTGAAGAAATGGAAGTCTTGAGAATGTTTATACGTTGAAGGGGAAGAAATGCAACACCAATACAGAGTGAGAGAGACTCTCCATAGAGAAGAGAGGCCACTGGCAACATGGGAGGAGGTGGGATTCAGACCACAGTGAAAGAAGTGGCCTCTGTTCCTACCACGGCGGCGTCTGCAAATGTGAGGGCAGGAAAGGGAGGGAGTTCACACCAGACCACCTGAATTCCCTCTGAGGCGAGAGGAGTGTTTTCTGAGAGAGAGAGGTGGGCAGGCTCAAGGCAGAAGCCTAAGTGGCGTGAGGCTAAACTGCTATAGAGGGTGGGAGAGGAAATGACTAGAACCAAACACAATGATTGCAACGGGGAGCTGAAGACCCAGCTAGAACTTTGATGAACTCAGGCACGAGAGACTCACGGTAATGTTGTAAGTTCTTAACTTTTTATAAGTTGCTCCTGAAAATTCGCTTATGAATAACATTTTGATAAGTTCTTCCTCTTTCTGCTAAGCAAAAACATTGGTCAATTTGTGTCCAATGTGCTTGGGGCAGGACAATAACAATGAATAAGAAACCCAACCCCAGCCTTGTGAAGAGGCTCTTAGTCTAGGCGGGAAAATAGACTTGGGCCTGGGGGAAGGTGCAGTAATGAGACAGTGTGGACACAGGCTGTCACTGGCAAAGAGGAGGGCAGACATGCCCAACTGCTTGGTGGCAGGGGGCATCAGGAAAGGTGATAATTAAACTGTGAGTTAAAGGATCATCCAATGGATGACTATTCCAGCAGCTGGCGAAGCCTGGGAGACACAGAAGTGTGACAGTGAGGATCTCGCCATTGAGGAGTAGCCAATAGAGACTGGTCTCACCTGGCATCTGGACTTCACAGGTGTGGACATGTGGACATCTCACCTGCAGCAACTGCTCTGAATCCTGATGCCCTAGAATCAGACACTGCCCTTCCAGAAAGCCACATATCGTGTTGGGAGACTGTATTTACAAACAGATGGGACCTATACTTCTTTATTGTAATGGAAAGAATGCAGAACTTGAGACCAATCTGAAAAGAAAAAGTCCTTAGTTTCTTCTTATCTCTCCCCCTTTCTTAGCTGTTTCCCTGTGCCCTTCCATTCCTTTAAAGTTCCAATTCTGCAAGCTTTCTTGTTCTGTCCCTTTCTCTCCATTTTCTTTTATTTTTTGAGACAGGGTCTCGCTCTGTCGCCTAGGCTGTAGTGCAGTGGCGTCATCATAGCTCACTGCAGCCTCAAACTCCTGGGCTCAAGCAATCCTCCTGAGTCAGCCTCCTGAGTAGCTGGGACTACAGGTGTGCACCACCACATCTGGCTTATTTTTCTATTTTTAGTCAAGATGGGGTCTCGCTCTCAAGCTCCTAACTTCAAGCGATCCTCCAGCCCTGGCCTCCCAAGTCCTCCATTTTCTAAAAGAATGAGTTTTTCTGCCATGCTCCTTGGCCAAAGAGATGTTGGGTTCCTAGAGACTATTCAAATAATATTAAATAATTTA
>NW_012152618.1:5015459-5025038 GCF_000956105.1 Propithecus coquereli | reverse complement strand
AACAAGACAAACTAAAATCTTATTACTCTGCGAGTTTTCTGCTATGTGGAGAGGAATAGATTCTATCGGAGTTGTTGCTTTCCCAGGCTATTAGCATCATTTGTGTAGGTGGAGGCAGGAAGAGAGAAGAAAAGCCAAAATGTGTAGAAGAGTTTGCTGGGAATTTACACGATTTGCACCTGAAAGATCCACATCCAGGTGGCCTCTTGTGCCAGCCCCCTCTCCTGCTGCAGATAAACTCTTTCCTACTCTCTTTCCTGTTAGACAAGCCCACCCATGTTCTTGGTGCAAATGGTCTTTCCCGCATGATCCCACCTGTGTTCTCAATCGTACGGCAAGCACTCACTGAAAGAAAACTGCTGTGCTCAGAGGACCGCATTCTCACTCCATAGTGTGGGTTTCACTGTTTCTTTGGAGATGAGATGTCAGCCCTGCCCCTACCACCCACATGTGCCCCGGATCTCCTCTGGACCTGTTGGACCTCATTTTCAATTCCAGGCTGGGTGTCAGTGAAGGAGCACATGGCTGCTGATGCCATGGAGTGGGAACTTGGCACAGTCACAGGTGCCAGCTGCCAGAATGAGCTTTGTCTTGCTCTAGCACTAAACATCCCTACTCTATCAGGATAAGCTTGACATCTTCTGAAAGTGACTCCTCTTCTTTGACCTTTGACCTATAGATCCACATCCTGAAAATGGGCTTTTGTTACAACTGCGTCAATGTCAAGGTCTCCTGTCTGTTTTTTGGGCTGCCTTTCTCAATGCCCAGACCCACTTTGAACATCAAACATCATCTTTACCAACACTGTCTAGACACAGCCTGGAATCATTTGCCTGCGTTTTTCAAATTTACGTTTCATGTAAGAATGCACAGGTCGAATAGTTTTATAAGGTTTGTAGACGAAAGAGCAGCCCTTTGAACTGTCCTTATCCATTTTCTCATGCCTATCAGCAACCTGTTTTAGTTCTTTCAGCTGATCCTGTTGGTGTTTAATTCCATATTTCTAAACAGCACGCTTGCATTCATACTTCCCGATTGCTCAGTGGTAGGCGTTCTGTATGGGCTGTACTGCAGAAATGAAGGATCGGGCTGTCTTTTCTCTCTGTGCTCATACTATGCGCAAGCACCCTCCAGCCATCCAGTATTGTAATTCATTCACATCATGGTTTTGAAACATCGTTATTATGTTTCTATCATTATAAATCCTATTCAGTGTTGAACTTCTAGTAAATTACAATCACTATTCTTTCACCAACAACCTTTTATTTTCCCTGAAATGCATTATTGTATCTTTTTGTTTGCTTAGTTTTCTATGAACGATCATAAATTGAACTCCAAACTCTCCACTAACTTTTTAAATATAACATTTTGCTCAAGAATTTAGGACACATACACATTCCAACAAATTTATCTTCTTAGAGAAATCTTTCCCAGAGTTTTCCTGCTACACCTAATGCATAGCTGCCATCCTGGCACGTCACTTTGGGTATTCACTCCCTCCCCTCTGGTTTCTGCATCCTGCATCTTTCTCTTTCTTGGATTATTCCCTTATTTGGTGGAGCACATCACCTAGGAGCAGACAGAGAAAGGGTAAATGGAAGCCAATTTTTGAAACCTTTCAGAATTGGCATATCTGACCATGCCTTTAATCTATTTTTATACTTAACTGATAATTTTGATAATTTTGAAGATCTTGCTCTTACGTCCTCAGCATCCAAAATTGTTCTTGAGAAGTCTGAAGCCAGATTAATTCCTGACCTTTGAATGTACCATTTTGTGTCGTTCTTCTTCTCTGGAAGCTTGTGGTATCTTCTGTACTTTCAGAATGGTGGGGCTTAATGTGGATTTATAATATTTCCATCCATTAGATCAAGCACTCAGAAACACATGTGTTTTAGTGTTAGTAAATCTTCTTGAAATGTATCATAGATAAGTTTTTTCCTTTTCATTTCTCTTTTCTGAACTCATATCATGTGAGTGCTGGGTTTCCTGGCCTGGCCCTGGTCCTTTAATTATCTCTGCTTTTCCCTCCTATTCCCCACTTCTTTGTACATTGACTCTACTTCCTAGGCTTCTTAGCTTTCTTTTCCAGCCTTTCCAGTGAGTTTTAAATTTTTGTTCCATGTTGTTTTTAATTACCAGATCTCTTTTTGGTTCTCCAGATATTTTTTATTTAACATTCTATTCTTGTATCGTGGTTGCAATGTTTTCTCTTACCTCTTTGAAACCGTAACAGATCCTTTGAACTTTATTCTCCTTGAAGAGTCTGTTTCTATTGAAGTATTTCTTTTCTATTTGTTTTAGCTGCTATATTTTAAGTTAAAGAATTTCTGAAGACTTCTGGTCATCCTTGGCTGTCTGCTCGTGTTTAAGAGCAGGGCACTATAAAGTGGATGGGAAGCTATGGGCTTGTGGGTTGGATATGATGACTTTGAGTTTAACTCCGGATTATCTAGTTGGGCTGTTTAATTGAGAAACATTAGTGTACATATCTTTAGGTCTTTCTTCTTGGTCTGTCAGATTTCCCAGAGAAGACTCTTCTAGTCTTCATGGAAAGCAGTGGCCTGAAAGCTTCCTGGGAACTGAGAAGGGAACAAGGCTATGGTATCAGCATCTGGCAGGTGTCCTTGAAATTAATTTCCCTATTTTCTCTATCCCCCCCCATCTGCAATTTTGACTAGTTTCCACCACTTTAGAGTCCTCATTTTTATCTCTTCAAGGCAATTAAGCTTCAGGGTCTTGGCAGCATTGGGAGGGACAGTATTCTTGTTGCTGGGAATAGAGGAGATCTGAGGGTATAACTGCTCAATAAACAGAGTTTCTACCAATTCTCCTTTATTTTGGTGCCACCTCATTCATCCTCACTTCCAAAGGCGTCCAGTGCCATCAACTTCTGAGCCCTCGTAGGGTTCTGTGGCGTAATTAGTTTGGTTCTCAGTTTTCCCCTCTGCTGGTCTAGGGTTCATTTTTCTCAGATCTGCTATGTCTTTTATTATAAGTTAGCTGCTTTCCAATTTACAAAAACTTGTTTCTGTTGTTTTTGCTCCTGTTCTCTCCATGCTCGTGGATTTATCTTTTAAGAAGTATCCCTCTACTAGCATGTTTGTAGAGTTTTGGAAGGGAGAGGATATAGACACAGGTCTTCAGCATACCATCTATACTTGGAAGTCTTCTTAACCATTTTATCTCCAGACTTACCTTTCCTCTGTGTTCCTGAATTCCCACTCTATTCAATTAATCATTCATTCATCCATCAAACATCTCTTGGTCCCAAACTATAATGATTTAGGGCCTAAGGATTCATTAACTTGACTAATATTAATATTTATAGAAAACCTACTCTATGTTAGATATTATTCTATTCACAAGAGATACCATTAACAAAACAGAAACTATCTCTACCTCATGGAGGTTACAGTCTAGCGAGCTTGCATTTATTCAGATTACATTCCAAACAACTAATAAATAGATGGATCATGAAATGTCAGGTAGGGGTGAAAGAAAAAATAAAGCTAGGTAGCCATGCAGGAGCATGCTGTTTTACAAGGATGCTCAGGGAAGTCCTCCCTGATGAAGTGACATTTGACCAGACTTGAATGTGGCACATACATTGGTCATGTCTATATGTGGTAAGAACTTTCCAGGCAGGGGGAACTGCAGGTACAGAAGTCTTGGAGCGGGAGCGTGTTTGGCCTGTCTGAGGAAGAGGAAGGAAGCCCTGTGCCTGCCAAGAGCGGTCAAGGTGAGGGCTCTGGGCCAGCTGTGGTGGGCGCGTGCAGAGGTGTGGAGCCCACAAGGAGGACTGTGTATCTTACTCAAAATTTGGGGGTTTGAGTGGGGAAGTGACAAACCAGACTTAAGTTTTAAAAGGACCATCTGGCTGTCCTCTGGAGTCTGTTCTGAGGTTGTTACAATGTCTAAATAAGCAGAGACGAGGAGGGATTAGGTTTGGACATCTGAGCATCCGGATTTGCTCCTGGGTTGGAAGCGTGATGGGACAACAACAAGGTGTTGGGACTGGGAAAGTGGAAAAGGAGAGTTTCAATCCTGAGACGAGGAAGATAAGGAAGGAGAAGTTGTGAGGAAGGGATGGAGAAAAGGAGTTTGGCTTTGCTCTGAGACGCCTAGTGGATATTTAAGTGGAGAGAGGCGGATATCAGCAAGATTGGCACCTGAAGTGTGGGCGAGAGGTTTGTGTTAGAGACAGACATTTGGGGGCCATCAGTTCCTAGAAGGTATCTGAAGCTCCAATCATGAGATTGAAATCATCTGCACAGGGGGTATAATGAGAAAAGGGAAGAGGCCCAGTGAACGAGCCCCAGGGCACAGCAAGACCCAGAAGGACTTGAAAGAAGCAACGAGTGATGGAAAGAAAACCTGGGGAGCAGAATGTCCTAGAAGTCAAGAATAACATCTTTCAAAAAGGAAAATAAAGCACATTCCCTGCTCCTAAGAAGTTCGTAGTCTGTTGGGGAAGATGGCTTTCTAAACATAAATAAAAGAACAAGCTGATAAACACTAAAACAGGGTATGAACCAAGTGCTGTGGGAGCCCCGAGGTAGAAGCTTTCACATCCCCCAGGGAAGGTGGAGGAGGCTTCCTGGAGGAACATTACGCTGTGCTCGATGCTCAGTAGAAATCGCTGAGTGGAAAGTGCGGGGAGGGCATTGCCCCAGAGGGGACAGTGAGCACGGAAGGGCACAGGCAGCGAGACCTCTGCTCAGTTACGGAGCTGTGATTCATCCTTCCCGGTGACCGCAGTGTGACAGCTAGGAAGGTGCGATGGCTAAGGGAGGGTGGCAGAGGTACACAGGCACCCACACTCACACAGGGGGCGTCTGGCTGCGAGGCTGTCCTTCGTGGTTTTAGCCGCGGCAAATGCTGCCTGTCCTGGTTGGGACCGTGGAGCCTCGTGACTGCGGTCCTGGCTCTCGCCTGGATGACAAGGCAACATGTGCACCTTTGGTCTTTGGTGCCTCCTGAGAATGGAGCAGGGGAGAGTCGCAAAGTGGTCGGTGGCTAGGAGCATCTAAGGAGGCTCCAGCTTTCTAGGGAGCTTCTGGGAACCCACGCTGGCCTGGGATCTGCCTGAAAAAAGACTCGGGTGAAACTGTGCCAGGGCCTGCCACAGAGAAAGGCACTCAGAAGTTATTAATCCAACCAGACTCTGCAGCTGTGAACAGATGAGTCATGTTACTGATCACTTGGAGTGTCCCCCAGGAGAGCTGGCTGAATGTAAGACCTTTTAAGGTATGAATAGCATTTCTTGGGCAGAAGCACATGAGCTATCTATACAGATATAGAGGTATATCAATTTTTAACTTTCTTCTTAGCACAGTAATGTAAAGCCTCCTTCTTTGGTAATGGCCTCATAAACATCGGTAGCCAAAGGGTTCATCTGCTTCTACAGTTAATTGTGGAACACAGAATAGTTACTACTACGACTGTGATGAATAACCCCCAAATTCTCAATGGCTTAACGTATTAAAGGTTTGTTTCTTACTCCCATCACTATCTGATGTGAAAGATCAAGTGACTAGGGGTCCACTTGATCTTTCTCCTCCAAGTGGTGACTCAGCAATCCGTGAGTCTTCATCTTGGACATGGTCACAATGATCTCCATGAAAGGGAAGAAGGACTATGGAGGAGGTTTTTCCAGACCAGGAAGTGATTTATTAACACATCGCTGCCACCCAGTTCCACTGACTAGAATCCAGGCACATTCACCCAGCCTAACTGCAAAGGTGGCTGTGTCCAGGGAGAGAAAATAAAGTTCGAGAGCATGCATTCGGCTATCTATCTAGTTCATCTGTCTGTCTGTCTATATCACATCTGTCTACACACACTCACACTCACACACACACATACACACATGGCAGATTTAAAAGAAAATAGTATAACTGTAGCATACTTTATAATTGTTCTTACAAGTACTCTTCTAATCTTTTGCCGATTTTAATAACATTAGTTCTCTTTGCAAAGTGAAACTGCACTACCATTTATTTGAAGGTTATTGAGATTTTATCCTATTACATGTGTGATTCTTATGAAGACTGAGTTTCCAGTGTAAGTACATAGTACCAGCACAGTGCAAAAGCATGTAGGTATTCAGTGATCATATTGATGGGTAGATCCATATGGATGTATGGATGATGGGTGGACAGGTCAAATCAGAAATTGTTGTTGTTGTTTTGGAAGAATTAAATGACTTCCTCTGTGGTCAGTATTATTACTATAGAGTTCTCTCAAATGACCTGTTTTTAACCAGTTCTATTCTTACTTGCATCAGGAATTAGATTCAGTGGGCATGTGCCTTTAATATTTTATTTTGCTTGGCCTTTATTGTGAGTTGAATAATGTATCCCCAAATTGATGTCTACCTGGAAATTCAGAATGTGACCTTATTTGGAAATATGGTCTTTGAAGATACAGTTACTTAAGGATCTTGTGATGAAATCGTCCTATATTTAGGCTGAGTTACTGGCCTTCGAGTGGAGGTTTTTCCAGTTTCTTGGGGATTGTCTAGAAAAGAATTTCAGGACTTGCCACATAAGCCAAGTGAGTGACAACTTTTTGTTGAAAGCGAAAGTACACTCTCTGGAGAGAGGGCAGGCAGGCTGACAGAGAGCAGCTGCGTGAAGAGGAAGTGGTTTTACATCTTTTATAGTTTTACTAATTAAGGGGAGGACTATTGAAGACCAAGGGGTTGGCTTTTACTAAGAATTTAGGTAGTAAATCTTAGAATTGGGTTCCCTCCCATTTTCATACTTTATATGGTTGTCTCAGAACTGTCATGGTGACTTCAAGGGTGGAGAAATTTTAAAACCACAATGTACATGGTATTGTAATTATCCAAAGTCACGTAAGGTGACAGAGATAGCTGAGATAGCGACTTAGTTTTTGCTTGAGGGTTGTTTAACACCTGCACCCAATCTGCAAGCCCCTGCTTCTGGTCTCAGCTGTGTCTCCTAGTCTCCTGCTCTAACAGGTGGACCCCAAATCCAAAGATCGGTGTCCTCATACAAAGAGGAAAGGACATGGAGTGACACACAGAGAAAAGACCATGTAAAGACAGAGACAGAGATTGAAGTGAAGCAGCTACAAACCAAAGAATGCCAAGGATTGCCAGCTACAGGTAACATAGTCTCCCTTGGAGCTTCCAGAAGGAGCTTAACCCTACATACACCTAGATTTTGGATTTTTCACCTAGTGAACTATGAGAGAATAAATGTACGTTGTTTTAAGCCACGCTGTTTGTGGTCATTTGTTTTGGCAGCCCTAGGAACTAACACACCCCTTGATTACTCACTGAAATGTTCCTTTTAGTTTTTACGCAAAAATGCTTTGCTTCTGATTCCTTATGTGGAAATTCTCTTCTTCATTTTTTTCAATCTAAACTGGCCACAACATAGGAATGATCCTTTCAAGTTTTGACCAAATAAAACCTTCACACCATTCTGTTTGGGGCTTCCACAAACTGCCTTCCTTTAGTAGGGATCATATTCTGGAAGCTGTTCTCGAGATGCTCCACATCAAGAAACAAAGCAGGCTGGGCACGGTGGCTCATGCCTGTAATCCCAGCACTTTGGGAGGCCAAGATGGGAGGCTCACTTGATGCCAGGAGTTCAAGACCAGCCTGGGCAACATAACAAGACCCTGTCCCTACCAAAAAAACAAACAAAAAAATTAGTTGGACTTGGTTGGTGGTGGTGCCTATAGTCCTAGCTGCTCAGGTGCTGAGATCAGAGGATCACTTGAGCCCAGGAGTTCAGGCCGCAATGAGCTATGATTATGTCACTACACTACATCCTGGGTGACAGAGTGAGACCCTGCTCTAAAATACAAAACAAAACAAATACAACAAGGCAAAAGGGAAAACTCCTAGATCCTTCTTTGATTCCTATGGTTCTCATGACACAGGGGGAGGAATCCTGGGCAGTGCGCTCTGAGCTCAAGCCGTCATCTTTATGCATGTGCATTTCCACCATGACAGCTTCGGTTGGGCCCATGCTTGCAGGGATAGGCCAGCTGCCCCGTTAATCTGCCTCTTACTGTCAGAACTGCAGGGGTTCTGCTTCTATCCAGAAAACAGCTGTCACTGGCAGAGCCAGAGGAAGTGGTACATAATAAAGGGCACATTGGATCTTTGATGTGGATCATTACCTAAGTCATTTATATCAAAATTAGCATTTGATGTAACATGGTTGTAAGAGAACACTGAAAGAAACAGTGGTTTGGTTAACATATTCTGATGATGTGGTACCAATAATGTATGATTCAGTGAAGTTAATTGTATCTCTAAAGAAAGTCTCCTATTTGGCCAGGCACGGTGGCTCACGCCTATAATCCTAGCACTCTGGGAGGCCGAGGTGGGTGGATCGTTTGAGCTCAGGAGTTTGAGACCAGCCTGAGTACGAGCTAGACCCCGTCTCTACTATAAATAGAAAGAAATTAGCCAAACAACTAAAAATAGAAAAAAAATTAGCCGGGCATGGTGGCGCATGCCTGTAGTCCCAGCTACCCAGGAGGCTGAGGCAGGAGGATTGCTTGAGCCCAGGAGTTTGAGGTTGCTGTGAACTAAGCTGACGCCACAGCACTCTAGCCCAGGCAAGAGAGTGAGATTCTGTCTCAAAAAAAAAAAAAAAAAAAAGAAAGAAAGAAAGTCTTCTATGATTACAAGATTAAAAAAAATCTACCTATTATCATGGTTTGGGGGGTATAAAAGGTTGGCAACTACCGACATAAAAAGAACCAAGAGAATAAAAACAATCCAAATGACAGCCATAACCAATGTCTTGCCCAAGGGAAAAAAATATATATTGCTAATTTTAGAGATAATTTTATAAGCAATACCACCACAATACAGAATATATGGAAATGAAAGAAAAGTATCCATAATCCCAACATCCTAACAAAATTGTTTATAAATTTCACCTCCTTCCAGATTTTCTTCTCATCTTTTCATCTGTATGTTTTGCATAGTTCTAAACATAATTCATCATAGTTCATGTAATTTTTTTCTTTCTTTCCCATCACTTTTTTGGAAGGTTCTATTTTTGTGAAAGTGGTGGGTGTATCTAGTAGCAAATGACACGGTGCAGAAGAGAACCTGCTGTGAGGAGTAGCTGTCTTCCAGCTTAACTATTTTGGTTATTAGTGTTTCTAGTAATTACTAATATAAGTCTAAATAATATGCTTATGACTTTAGTTCATTTTATTATGAATTATTTTAAATACGTCAAAAGGTACAAAAATACAACATAACTACCATCCAGCTCTATTGAATACTAATATTTTACTGTACCTTGCTTTGGTTTTTTAAGAAAAAATGTTACAGATACATTTGAACATGCCCCGCAACTCCGAGACCCCAGCACTTTGTCTCTCCTCCCCCTCCCCAGAGTAACTTTGCACTTGATGTTCCTCTTTCCCATATATGCTCTTTTACCAGTAGTGCTGACACATTTTGGTCTCAGAATCCATATGCATTCTTAACAATTATTGAGGACCCCAGAATAATTTTTATGCCAATTACAACTATAAATGTTTATATTGTTTGAAACAAAGACTGATACATTT
>NW_012152618.1:4998477-5015409 GCF_000956105.1 Propithecus coquereli | reverse complement strand
ATATAAGTCTAAATAATATGCTTATGACTTTAGTTCATTTTATTATGAATTATTTTAAATACGTCAAAAGGTACAAAAATACAATATAACTACCATCCAGCTCTATTGAATGCTAATATTTTACTGTACCTTGCTTTGGTTTTTTAAGAAAACAATGTTACAGATACATTTGAACATCCCCCGCAACTCCCAGACCCCAGCACTTTGTCTCTCCTCCCCCTCCCCAGAGTAACCTTGCACCTGATGTTCCTCTTTCCCATATATGCTCTTTTACCAGTAGTGCTGACACATTTTGGTCTCAGAATCCATATGCATTCTTAATAATTATTGAGGACCCCAGAATAATTTTTATGCCAATTACAACTATAAATGCTTATATTGTTTGAAACAAAAACTGATACATTTTAGAAATCTTTGTTAATTTATTTAAAATTATATTAAACTCATTATGCCTTCACATATATAACATTTTTATGAAAAATAAATAAATATATTTTCCAAAGCAAAAGAAGAGTGGGATTGTTTTACATTTTGCAAATTTCCTTAATGTCTATCTGACTAAAAAACAACTGTATTCTCAGATCTGCTTCTACATTCAACTATTGTTACGTTACATGTCATGTAGCATATGGAAAACCGTGGTACACTCATGAGAAAACAAGAGTGAAAGAAAAATGTCTTAGTATTATTACGGAAATAGTTCTGACCTCACAAAACTTCTGAAAAGGTCTCAGGGACCCTTTGAGGATGGATATTTTATGGTGCCAGTAAATAAATATAATCATAAACTATATAAAATTATTTTGCTGCTTTTCAAACTTTATTATGTAGTTTGTATCATTCTATACATATCATTATGAAATTTACCTTATTCTTTCAACTTTTTTAATATTTATAAACTAGCAACATAAGCTCAATTTAATTTTACTATTATATGGTAAATAATGTAAAAAGAAAATAAAAATGTCAGTCCCCCCACCCCCAATTCCTTATGCAATATGGAAGGTAAAGACCTCAGGCACCTGTGAAGAACTGGCCCCACAGATCATTCATTAAGGAAATTCTTTGCTGACCTCCCATAGGCAAGGACATGCAAATTGTAACTTTAGGTCTGCAGGCTGTGTCTGGCTCCTAAAACTAAAGTCTGTTTGATTCCACACTAATAATCAATTACAAGTTTATAGGTGCAGAACAGAAGACAAGTCAGGATCAGACATTCTTCCACCTACCCAGGGATATCTACATAATTGATGCTACCTTCACTCCCTTTTTCTCTTCTAACAATCACCTTATCTTATATAAAATGTAGATTTCCTGGTCCTCAAAAGAATGTAACCATTTTGCCTCATTGGTGGGGGCGGGGGGACCTGCTTTTTTCTTTCTCTCTGTATGCCCTT
Source organism: Propithecus coquereli (assembly GCF_000956105.1). Classification (NCBI taxonomy): domain Eukaryota; kingdom Metazoa; phylum Chordata; class Mammalia; order Primates; family Indriidae; genus Propithecus; species Propithecus coquereli. The sequence goes on along the minus strand of NW_012152618.1, from coordinate 5,014,012 downwards.
GGGAAAAACAACCACAGGCCTCTCCGCAGGTCTCTGTGGTTCATGGTTTTCCTGGGCGCATGTCTTCAACTTTGGCTTAATAAACCTCCATTGGTTGAGATTTTTGCCTCAGTCACTCATTTGGGTCGTCAAAAGTTATTTCACTATGTTATACTTTTTCTAGTCTATTTTTGGTAGTGCTATGGTTTGGATGTGGTTTGTCTCTGCCAAAATTCATGTTGAAATTTAGTTGCCAGTGTAACAATGTTGGGTGGTGGAACCTTTAAGGGGTGGGGCCTGATGGGAGGCATTTGGCTCGTGGGAACTCCAACCTTGTGGGTACCTTGGTACTCTTCTAGCAGTGGTGAGTGAGTTCTCACTCCTGAGAGACTGGATTAGTTGTAACAAGAATGGATTAGTTCTTGCAAGATCAGATTGTTCATGTTTGGCCACTTCACATGTGTCTGCTTCCCCTTTGACCTTCCACCATGTTATGACCCAGCAGGAAAGTGCTTGCCAGAAAACAGCACCATGCCCTTGAACTTCCCAGTCTGCAGAACTGTGAGCCAAATAAACCTCTTTATAAATTACCCAGCCTTGGGTATTCTGTTATAGCAACCCAAAATGGCCTAAAACAGAGAGATGTTTGGATTTTTTAAAAGTTTTTCCCAATTACTAAGAAATTTGCAAAGAATATTCTTATCTTTGTCTTCCCTTGAGATTTTATAGCAAAGGAAGAGAGGTGGGGAACTGTCCTGTTGAAAAGAATATGTACCTTTGAATTTTCTGGATATTGCCAAATTGCTTTTGCAAGTGGCCACATCAATTTATACATCCACCAGATGTATGAGAGTTCCTGCTGATCCACAAGGTTGACACTTGTTATTACCAGATTTTCAATTTTGGGCCAGTTTGAAGGGTATGAAATTATATCTCATTATTGTTTGAATTTTCTTTTTCTAGATTAATGATACGTTTATTTATCATTTTTGTTTCTTCATCTCTGCATTTCCTGTGCATCTCCTATGCTCATTTTTTTCAGTTGGGTCATTTATCATTTCCCATAAATTTGTCAGAGCTCTTTATAAATTCTGACTTATAATCCTTTTTTGGCCACATGGATGGTAGATATCATATGTTTTTCTAAATGAAGCATTTACTTATTTAACAGGCATCTAGAGATTCAGAGACCAGTCTCCTGAGGCAGATGGGCCAGGTTCAAATCCTGATTTGTAATTCTTTGTATTTTCTGAATACTAAATCCATTGTCGCTATCTGCTTTGCAGAATCTTTACTCATGAGTAGCTTTGGGCAAGTGTCTTCGTGCTTCAGGGTTGCTATGAGATTTAAATGAGTTAACACGTGTAAAGCACTTAAATAGTGCCTGGCATATAAAAGGGGTTTTATATGTGTTTCCTTTTATTACAGATAGTAGAAGTACTAGTTGTCAGTCCTTTAGATTTCATTCCCCTCTCGCTCTCCAGAGGTTACCAACATATTGAAAAGTATGTAACTTCACAGTTTATGTTTTCCTATATTTATCTTTATAAAATATAAAGTTTGCATAACTAGAATCAAATTGTATTTACCATTCTGCAGCTTGTGTGTCTTAATTAACACAATATATTTCAAATCTCATCATAGTTAATGTTTATTCAGAATTTACTATATGCTAGTCACTGGGCTATGTGATTTTATATATTAACTTTTTTAATGTTCACAACAGTTCTCTGAAGTAGATACTATTACATTTTATTATCCTGGCTTTGCAGGTGAAGAAACTGAAGAACAGAGACCATGAGTAACTTTCCTAAGATCACACAGCTATTAAGTACAAGAGCCAGGACTCTCAACCATTCAGTCTAGCTCTAGAACTTGCACTTGTAACCCCTTGCTGTACACTTAGAACAACATACAGAGAACAGTAAACAATTACATAATAAATGCACAAGAACCCACCACCCAGCTTAATCAAAATCCATCATTGTGTCATTTTCATTTCAAGTTTTTTGAAAGAAATAGAATATTACACATACAGTTGAGAACTTCTGTATATCCAGAGGTAATTACTATTGCAAATTGAATGTTTATGGTTTCCATGCATATTTTTGTGCTTTACCGCATATCTGTGGATCCATTAAAATTATATGCATTGCTGCATATGTTTTCAAAATTTATATATGTGCCACGAAACTGTGCTAGCATTTAGCAACATCCTTGTTCAACTAATATTATTTATTGTATTTGTTTATGTTGATACAAAGATAGGCTTTTATCTGCTGTATAGCATTCTGCTCTGTTGTGGCTGAATAATATGCTATGTTTATCCTTTTCCTGTTGATAGGCATGTTAGTTTATTTCCAGTGTTTTGCTACTTAAACAGCACTGCAGGAAACATTGCGTAGGTTTCTTTGTGCACGTGTAACAGAGTTTCTCCAGGGTATGTTCATCAAAGTAGAATTGTGAGGTCAGAGTTATAGGCTTATCAGCTTTAAAGATAGATTACCAAATGACACACCGAAGTGCCAGATTAAATATACACTAGAAATGTATAAGCAGTATATAAAGGCTCATTATTCTATATCTTTACTAACATCTGGTATTGAAGATTTTAAATATTTTTCCCATCTGGTGCTTACAAAATGAATGGTATCTTTTTATGATTTCATTGAGCAAGGTCTTGGTTAGTGATGTGGGTGACCATATTTTCAAATGTTTATTGGTCATTCAAATGACCTTTTTGGTAAATTGCTGCTCATTGTGTTTGCCTATTTTCCAATTGAGTTGTCTTTTCTGTAATGATTTGTAACTCTTTATATAGTCTGGATAAATCCCTTGTCAATCATTTGCATTGCAAAATCTTCTCCCATGCTGTGGTTTTTATTTGCACTTTGTTTATGGGGTCTTCTTTGTTTGTATAAGTTGATGTTTACAAACACTTTTATTTATGATTTATACTTTCTTCATTTATTTATATTTATTATCTAAGAAGTACTTCTCTAGCATGAGATTATAAAGATATTCTACATATTTTGAAAATTTTAAACATTTCCTTTGTGCATTTAGTTCTTTAATCCCTGAAATTTATCTTTAGAATGATATGAAGTAGCATCCAATTCTGGTATTTTTTTCAGTATGGGTAATTCCAGCACCACATTTAGTAAACAGTCTTGTTAACATCAATGCATCCTCTCTCAGTTTCCAGTTCTTTGCATACACGTAGGTTTGTTTCATTTGTTTCATTTGATCCATTGATCCCCTATAATTAAGGACCACACAACCTTGGTCACTCTAGCTCTACTATAAATCTCGCTCCCTAAAGGGTCAAATCCCCTCCTTGGTTTTATTCCTACTCATGTTAAATGTACTTGTCCATACTTCTTTCATATTAATTTTAAGATCATCTTGTCAAGTTCCGTGGAAAACCCTGTTGAGATTTTGACTAAACATGGCTTATTTTTTCAGGTTATTTTGGGGGAAAAGTCAACGAAGTTGATCATATTGAGCCTTCTAAAAATGAGATGATCTGTCCCTCCATTTATTCAGTTCCTGTTTTATGTCCTTTGTGCTGGTTAATTTTACTTGTCAACCAGACTGGGCCACAGAGTGCCCAGATATTTGGTCAGACATTATTCTGAATGTATCTGTGAGGGGGGTTGGATGAGATTAGCATCTGACCGAGTAAAACAACGGTAGACTGCCCTCTTCAGTGTGGGTTGGCCCCGCCCAATCAGTTGAAAGCCTGAATAGAAAAAAGACCCGACCCTCCTACAAGTAAAAGGGAACGCCTCTTGCCTGACTGCTTCCACTGGGATATCAGCTTTTGTTCCTGCCTTCAGACCCAAATTGAATCATTAGCTCTTCCAGGGGCATGAGCCTGACAGCCTTCAGACTAGAGCTATACACCATCAGCCCTCCTGGGTCTCCCACTTGCTGCCTGCAGATTTTGTACTTGTTGGCTCCATAATCATATGTGAGCTACTTTCTTGTAATGAATCTCTCTCTCTCTTTCTACACACCACACACACACACACACACACACACACACACTCACACACACACACACACACACACCCCTACTGGTTCTGTTTCTCTGGTGAACTCTGACTAATATATATTTTGGTAGTGATGTGGGGTGCTGCTGTAATAAATACCTAAACGTGTAGAAACAACTTTGGAACTGGGTAACGGGCAGAGGCTGAAGGAGTTTTGAAGTACATGCTGGGTAAGCTTTAGATTGCCATGAAGGGACTGTTGGTAAAAAATACGGATGTCAAAGATGATTCTGGTGAAGGGCTTAAAAAGAAAAGAGGAGAGCTGGAGAGAAAGCCTCTGTCTTTTTAGCAAATACATGAATAATTGTGAACAGAATGTAGGTAGAAGTATGGACATTAAAAGCCATTCTGGAGAGGTCGTGGGCGAAAATGGCAAACTGGAGGAAAGGTGACCCTTGTTATGCAGCGGCAGGGGACTGGCTTAATTGTGTTCTGGTGGCAGGTGGAACTTGCTAGCAATGAATAGCCAATTTCGGGTTATTTCGCTGAGGCGATTTCTAAGCAAAGTGTTGAAGGAGAAGCTTAGTTTCTCTTAGGATTTATAAGAAAATGTGAGAAGAAAGAAATAAATTAAAGGAATTGTTAAGAAAAAAGGAACCAGAACTGAAATATTTGGAAATTTCTCAGCCAATCTATATTGTGAGAAATGAGGAAACTTTTTCTGAAGGGAATAACAGGAGTGTGGTTGAACAATAACTTCATAAAGAAGTTATCCATAATGGTACTCAGCTATCTCAGCAGAACCCAGGGATAGAGGTGGATTACACCAGAGAGACACCATCAGTTTGTGTCAAAGGGAACAACAGTGCTATTCAGCTATGGACATGCCTTATCCTCCAAGGAAAGGGAAGAATATCCCCAGAGGTGATCCAGAGATCATCAGGGCTACCACTCCCACCATTAGGGCCCAGGGGTCCAAACTGCCTCCACCCCAGTTTCAAAGGCGGGGGCCCCTAAAACGTTTTCAACAGGCCAGGCTGAACCACCTGGAGCCTTGGGAGTGGGGCCACCTGGTGCCTTAGGGTTGGGGCCACCTGACAGAGCTTTGGGGATGGGACCACTGCCCCAGTGGGTGCAGAAGGCAGAGCTGTACCTCCAGTGGGTCCAGAAAGCAGAACATAGAGCCAAAGAAGATTATTCCTGAGCCTTAAGATCTAAAGTAATTTAGCTTGATAAGCCGTGGGCTTTCTTGGAACCCATTGCTCCGCCCTTCTTTTCTATTTCTCTATTTTGGAATGGGAAAGTCTATCCCATGCCTGTCTCTCCACTGCTTTTGGACACACACAACTTGTCTGGTTTTATAGGTTCACAGATGGAAAGGAATTTTGCCTCAGGATGATTCAACCTTGAGTCTCACCCATATCTGATTTAGATGATATTTAGATGAGACTTGGACTTTAGACTTTAGAGTTGTTGCTGGAATGAGTTAAGACATTGGGGGCTGTTGGGATGGAATGAATGTATTTTGCATTTGAGAAGGACATAAATTTTGGGGGGACCAGGGTGAAATGTCATGGTCTGAATATTTGTGTCCTCTCCCCCAAATACATATGCTGAAGCCCTAACCCCCAGTGTAGCTATATTTGGAGATGGAGCCTCTAAGGAAATAATTAAGATTAAATGAGGTCATAAGAGTGGTGTCCTGATCTAATAGAATTGGTGCCCTGATCTAATAGGATTAGTATCCTTTAAAGAAGAGGTACCAGAGAGCATTCTCTCTCTCTCTCCCTCTCTCTCTCTCTCACTCTCTCTCTCTCTCTCACTCTCTCTCCCTTTCTGCCCCTCTGTGTGAGTGTGCACACATGCATACACACACACACACATTAGAAAGACATGTGAGGACACAGAGAGAAGGCAGACATCAACAAGCTAGGAAGAGGACTCTCTCTCACTAGAAACCAAATCTTCTGGCACCTTAATCATGGACTTCCAGCCTCCAGAAATGTGAGAAAATAAACTTCTGTTGTTTAAGCCATCCGGTCTGTTGCATTTTTTTACGGTAGCCCAAGCCGACTAATGCATTCCTATATACTATTTTTGTGTTTTGTTTGATAAACATTTTACTCATCTTTTACTAGGTTTCTTCCTAGGCACTTTTAGATTTTTTTTTTTTTTAATTTTTTTGCTACTGTGAATAGTTCTACTAAAAATAATATTTTGTAACTGGATATTACCAGTACAGAGAAATGCTTCTGAATGTGTATGGGTTTTTTATTATTTAGAAAACATACTGAACTCTTGGATTTACCATACTGACAATCATATTGTTTGACAACTTTGTAATTTGTTTTCTAATTCTTGTAAGTCTTCACTACATTTGAGTTTTCTCTCTTTTTCTTTTTAGTCAGTTTAGCTATAAGTTTGTCAGTTGTGTTTGTGTCCTCTAAGAAATAGCTTTTGGATTCATCGATTTTTCTCTGTTGTTTTTCTCTTCTCCATATCAGCAAATTGCACATTAATCTTTGTTATTTCCTTCCTTCTGCTTTTTTAGATTTACTTTGTTCTTCTTTTTCTAGTGTTTTATGGTGGAAGATTTAGGTTACTGATTTAATATCTGTCATCTTTCTTAATACAGGCATTTATAACTATAAACTTTCCTGTAAGTAATATTTTTGCTGTAACCTACACAATTTTTATAAGTGTGTTTTCATTTTCATTCATCTCAAAATATTTCCTAATTTCTCTTTGGTTTCTTCTTTGATTTATTGGTTATTTAGAACTATATAGTTTAATTTCCATGTATGTGTAAGTTTTCCATAATTGTTTTTGTTATTGATTCCCAATTTCATTTCATTGTAGTTGGAAGGAACATACTGTATGAAATATCAATACTTTAAATTTTATTGAGGTTTATTTTATGGCCTAGCATTTGTGGTCTATCCTAGAGATGTTCTGTGTGCCCCTGAGAAGAGTGTATATCCTGCTGCTATTGGAGAGAGTGTCCTGTATGTGGCTCTTAGGCCTATCTGATTTTAGTGTTGTTGAAGTCTTCTGTTTCCTTGTTGATCTTCTACCCAGTTGTTCTCTCCACTGTGGGAAGTGGGGTATTGAAGTCTCCAACTATTATTGTTGAATTATCTATTTCTCCTGTCATTTCTATAAGATTTATGCTAACATAATTCCAGTGAGCTATAGGAATGTTACTCCTATGGACCTTGAATCACTTTCCTCCCTTTCGATCATTTCTGGCTCTTGTGAATTTGAGTTACCATTTGGAATAATCTCCTTATTCCAATACAGCTTTGCTTCTACTCGTCTCCTCCATGCTGTTATTGGCAAATGTATTACACTTCTATATCGTATGGGCTCAGCAATACATTATATACAGACTTTTTAATACAGTTGCCTCTTAAATCATGTAAGAGAATAAAAGAGAGGAAATATACTTTGTATTGTCTTTTATAATTACAGAATTACTTTTAATGGCATTTAAAAATTTTTCTTTCATGTGAACTCAAACTGGTCTCTCAAGCTACTTGCTTTCAGCCTGAAGAATTTCTTTTAGAATTTTTTGTAAGGTCTGTTTCTAGCAACAATTCTCAGTTTGCTTTTAATCTCAGAATGTCTTCCCTCCCCCTCCACCCCCCGTTATTCTAGAAAGATAGCTTAACTGGAAATAGGATTATTGGTGGACAGGGTTTTTTTTCCCTTTGAATATGTTCTCATACTGCCCTTTGCTTCTATTGTTTCTATTGAGAGGTCAGTTGTTACTCTTACTGGGGTAACAACTTTTGTTGTTTTTTAACAAAAACAACTTTTAAATGATAAAGTAGGTTTCTCTTGTGTTTTGAAAACTTTCTCTTTGTCTTAAGATTTTAGAATTTTACTGTGCTGTTTGTGGATCTTTTTGGTTGCCCTATCTAGAGTATGTTGCACATCCTGGATGTGTAGATAATCATTTTTCAAAATAGTTGGGAAGTTTTCAGCCATTATTTCTCCAAATATTTTTTCTGCTCCTTTCTCTCTCTTCTTTTGATTTTCTCATTGTGCATATGTGGGTGTGCTTAATGGAGTCACACATTTTTCTGAGTCTATGCTAATTCTTTTCATTCTTTTATGTCTCTGTTCTTCAGGTTGCATAATCTTATCAATCTATCTCCAAGTTTTCTGATTTTTCTCCTAGCTCAAATCTGCTGTTGAGCCCCTCCACTGAATTTTTCATTTTGGTTATTATGCTTTTCACCTCCAGAATTTACATTTGACTGGGTTTTTTTTTTTTTAAATAACATTTATCTCTTGGTTGATGTTCTCTACTTGATGCAACATTGTCATAATACTTTTCTTTATTTTTTAAGCCATGGTTTTCTTTAGTTTATTGAATATATTTATAGTGGCTACTTGAAATTTTGCCTTTTAAGTCTGACATCTGGTCACTCTCACAGTCAGTTTCTGTCATCTTCCTTGTTCCCATGGTATGGGTCCTACTTTCCTGTTTTTAGCATGTCTTCTAATTTTTTGTTGGAAACTAGACACTTTAGATAAAATGGTAACTCTGAGTCCTTTCCCTCATCCCTAGGGCTTGTTGTGATTTGCTTGTTTACTACTTTGGTCACTTTCTTGATTATTTTAGTGAAGTTTAAATTCCTCCTCTTCCCTCCCACCACAGTCCCACTGTGTGAAGTCTCTGATGTTGGTCCTCCAGTTGTGGGGCCTTGGGATGCCCACAGTCACCCTAGAATGACAGTGGTGTTGGCAAGCCTGCTTTGACATTTTCTTTCCCTGACCACACCCAGGTATTAAACTCCACTAAGTATAGACTGATTATTGTTTTTAACAATGCCCTGGGGTATGAATTGTTCTACAGACTAATCCAATCTAATGCAGCTCTTTTGAGTAGGTGGCTCCCAGGTCAATGCTGAGATTTTCCTGGAGCCCAGGAGTGCTCATCCCAGCTGTTTCTTCCTCTGGACCTCTCTGGCAAACTAATTAGCATACAGGTGCCTTTCACTACAATAGCCACTCATTTTGAGAGTGCTCTTACCCTTGAACTTTTCCATGCTCCATTGTAAATGAAGTCAGGTTTTTTAGGAAGAAATTAAGACCTATCTGTTTAATGGTCTTTTCTTGCTTCTTCCACCAGAAAAATCTCTTAAGGCCCTAGGGGTGGGCACAGTGACATGCTTCTCTCTGAGTTCCACTCCCACTTTGGGATCTGAGCCATAGCCAGGGCCGTCAGGGTCCCAGTATTTTCAGCAGTGCCCTGCCCAAAGTAAAGCCTCCATCCCACCACTGGGGACTGGGCAGAAAAAGAGAGCCTCCAACTCTCGGCATTCACCTAGAACAGATATCTAGGGACAGTCTGAGACCACTAATGTCCCGCTCCTTCTATGAAGATAGCCCTATAAATGGAGGCTGGGGCATAGGGAGCCCTGTGTTGTTGACTACACCAGTTGGAGTGAAATCCCTAGCTCACTGAGCTGTTTATTTTTGTAATTTTCACCAGCTTCACTGGAGAGCACGTCTGTGGAGCTCCTCATGCTATCATGCTGGAAGTTGATCTCTAAACATATGGGGTTTTTTGGACTTGGAAGGCATTTGTTTCCCGTCATCTATTTTGTACTTTTTCTTTCGTAGTCCTAGGTTGCCTCGTTTGCCTGGTGACTGGGTAGTTTCCATGGATTTCTTTTTCTCTTTCCAGCTAGGTCGCTCCTGAGTGAGACTTTTGGCTGGGAAATTGGCTTTTGGGCTTTTGATCTGCAAATGTTAGAAGGACTTTATTCTAAGAGTTAATTAAATATTTAATACACCAAAAAAAATCTTGTTTTAAATTTCATTTATTTAGCAGGATCCACAGAAAGTTCCTCTAAAATCTTTTACAGTTCTTATATTCCATAATTCAGTGGCATCCCTACAATTCTGCTCCAAATTATAAGCAAGTCTTAGATGTTTTCCTTCAGCAGGTTTTGGCTGTCACATAACAACAGCTGGAGCTACTCCCCCCAGCGAATTGTGGCTCACCCTGACACAATCACATGTAGTATCTTTCGCTATAATAGTTGTGCTGTGGCTGATTGTGCTCATTTTATGTAAAATTCTATAGGATTTTAATATGTGCTATTAAATCAAGTTAAAACATAATAATCACTTGATTTAACTGCCTTCGAATACCATTGTCAAACAGATCCCAGGGTAAATCATGTATAGTTCAGGCATTATGTATTAATAATAGTATCTGGGAACATGGATTATTTGTGACTAAAGTTTCTTTTCTAACAACAAGCCATGACAGTAAGAGATCATAGTACATTCAGACCTGTCATTTTAGGAAGCAGATATCAAAGGTGGCCAGAGTGGGATATTAGAAGGTTCAGTATCAAAGCACTGAAGACTATTTTATTTTATAACAGCTTAAAAAGAAGACAGTAAAAAATAGTGCCAGTTGCCTATGGAAAATGTCTATGATGAAAGAAAGAATATTGGCACAGTTGCTGTGTATCTTTGAAAGTTTTTATTATATAATTACAGTGCTCAGTCATGGGTGTGAAAAGGGAGAATGTGAAAAGAGATGTGAGATTTGCTGATCAAATGCATTTATTTTTTTTTTAAGGAAATTGGCTTTTAGTTTGACATTTACATTTTCAGGTCTAGGAAGATTTAGGACTTGAGAATGGAAAATGGAATTTTTATACATATATTCTTTTATTGTTGTTTTAAGGATAAAATTTCCACATCATGATATATGAGTCTGCCATGAGTGCTATGAGAAAAATAGAGCATGTCCTACTTTGCTGGGCATGTGATGTTAACTCAAAGGTTTAAAAACAGGATGCGTGACCTTTTGAAAATAAGGTGTTTCTTGGTTCACCACACCTAAACAATAGTACTTTCTTGAAGCCCTACCTGAACATAACATATATTTACAAAACTGACCATTTTTCTAAAAGAATGAGAGTTTAGGTAGGTATACTTCAGTTTAATAAAATCCAGTGAATGAAAATTGAAATTAAAACAATAAAGTAATACAGTAAAAACTGACCATACATGGGGTCCAGAAATTTCAGCTACGTCAAACATAGGGTGACACCCTTGTGAGGTCAGTGAAATGACCGAGAGCCCATCAGGGGTCCAAGGCAAGAGCCACGTCGATGCCATCCTGGTTGCATCTTGGCGCCACCTGGTGGCGCTGTTCTGCTCTGGCTTCAATATCAGTGGGAATTTGGGGTCCTGTAGTGGGCTGAAAAAAAAAATTCATTGTATTAGTAATCCCAAGGGGTTGCAGCTTCCCCAGTTCTTTTTTAAAGGACTGAGAAAGAGAAACACTGTGAGTTGCTGGGACCATGGTTGTATCTCTGGCTGCCTGTCATCCAAGTTTTTTCTCAGCCTAGCAGGTGAAGTCAGGTGAGGTCCGAATTCTGCTGCAGCGGCTCCCATCTTATTCCAAGGAAAAGTCTCCAAGACCCCCAGATCTGCTCACCTGCCACATCCTCCCCACCTCTCTGGCCTCATCTAGTACCGCTTTCTCCTTTCTTGTCTGCCCCCCGCCACACAGACCTCATTGCTGTTTTTGCACCCCACCAGGCTTGTTGGCTGGGACTCCAGGCAGCAGCGGTGAGTCCAATCTCCAGGGTTTTTTTTTTTTATGATCCGTGGAGGTAGGGATGGGAGGACACTAGGCATGCAGTGTCCTTCCCACCTTTGTAAATAGGGTTGCTTTCCATTACGTTCCTGGTCTCTCCTTCTTCACTTCCCACCCCAACTTCCGGCCACCATCCCACCTTTCCAAAAATAAAAAGTTTAGCTCCTGCCCCACTTCTCAAATAGGAACTGGATGGAGGCAAAGAGTGGAAGCCAATCACGCATACATGCACACAATTATATTAAAATTTGTGTTATCACAGGCTTTTCTTTACCTTATTTCTGCAAATCACTGGGGAACACATAATTTCATATGAGTTAATTTTTGTATGAATAAAGCCAGTCCTTTAAAGGATCAAACGTTTTTACAAATAACTCTCATAATGAAAATTTTTCTAAAATGTGTGCTGTTCTACTTTGCGTTCTCAGTTTTGATTCGTCAAAGTTCTTCACTATGATCATCATTTATTGATACGTTTTAATAAGGATGCAAGGATATTTCAGGGGCAATTGTGATTTCTCTACCTACATACTATACATGACAACTGACTTTTAGACCTTTTGAGATGTCAGTTTAGGTGTATATAATTGCCTCATTTATTTTCCTTGCTCTGAAGATTGCAACTGGCTATCATTGCTACTCTTAGCATACTCACCTCTAGTAACCAAGGCCTATTGACAATTCCAACTTGCAGTGTTAAAATAATGGCCCATGGGCTAAGAAGCCAAATAAAAATCTTATCAGAAAATGTCTAAACACTGATCTAGAGTCTCCGAATGCGGGTGTGGTGTACTGTTCGCAGCATGGCCTCCACGTGTCCCCTCCCTGTGCCCACTGAGGAGTAGTCTCCCGCCACTGACTCTGGGCTTGACCTGGTGACGTGCTTAGACTAATAGGACAGAGGTGACAGTGTGCAACTTTTGAGTCGAGACCTCAGGCAGCCTTATAGCTTCTGCTCTCAGAATGCTGACACCACCTTATGAAGAAGCTTGGGCTATGCTCCTGGAGGATGAGAAATCACCTGGGGAGAGAGTCCCAGGCGATAGCCAGCACCCACTGCCACACATGTGTGTGAGGGCATTTTACACCATGCAGCCCCAGCTGAGCATCCAGATGACAGCAGCCGCATGCGTGACCCATGGCAAAACAAGCAGGACTGTCTGGCTGAGTCCAGCCCTGATTGCTCCTTCACAGAATTATGAGCAAATTGAACGGTTATGCTTTTAAGCCACTACATTGGGGGTGATTTGTTACACAGCAACAGATAATGATGCAGATGGCCTCTGCCATTTACCTGCAAATAAAGCAGCTGGTCGTTAGTGTAAGATTTTGAAATACCTGTTTGAGGTGGGCTTTGCTTATTCCTACATTCCGGGCTTGGTTTTAGATAACTGAGAGCCCTCTAACTAAGTGATATTTACTCACATTATGGCTGCCTTAGAGATGTTTGAGCATTTTATGGATAATTACCACTTATGAGATTGGAAGGGAGACAGATGAGTTTAAAAGCGTTCGGAGACTCTGCCAACTGAAACTCCATCAGAAATGAAAATGAAGCATCTCTAAATGTGTAAGGGGAGCTGGGCATGGTGACTCATGCCTGTAATTCCAGGCTGAGTGGGAGGATCACTTGAGGCCAGGAGTTTGAGACCAGCCTGGGTTACATAGGGAGAACCTATCTCTAAAGAACATGGGGAAAAAAAAAATAGCCCGGTGTGGTGGTGCATGCCTTTAGTCTCATCAACACAGGAGGCTGAGGCAGGAGGATGTCTTGAGCCTAGGAGTTTGAGGTTGCCATGAGCTATTATGCTGCCACTGCACTCTAGCGCAGGTGACACAGCAAGACCCAGTCTCTTAAAAAAAAAAATGTAAGGGAAGCCATCTGAATATGGGATTCAATGTAAAAAATTCTATGCATACTGAATTTTCAGAAATAGTGAATATATTTGTGTCCCTGTCTTTTGGGTTATGGCTCTGTCTGGAAACTTGGGTATTAAGAAAACTTCACAACTAGGAGGGGCCAGGTGCAGTGAAAGAGGCAGAGGTAAGCTAGCCGCCTCTCATCCAGTTCACGATCTGTACAGGAGACTCACTCATCCAAGGGAAAGCGTCCTTAGCCATAACAGAAGCCTTAATAGAAGCCGCGATGGCTCTCCCTGAAATAGAAGTGGGCACAAATGGGAGCTATAACAGGAGTGAGAACAAAGCGCTGTTGAAACACGGGAGACCCAGCAATCTGTTCCCCTAGGAAGGTCAGTGAAGGATTCCAGCACTCCGTCTTCTTCAGCCTCCTTCCCCTGCCGCACACCACTCTCCTCGCTCAGGTAGTAAGGCTCTCTCGTAGCCAATCGCCTGTTCTGGTTGAAGCCTCCTACCCAAAACCCCGAGAGCCAGGAAGCACCTGCAGAGGAGGCACACCTGCTACTGAGCTCCTGTCGCACTGATTCTAAAGATACCCCAGACCAAAACGGTGGGTGCCACTTCAAAACCTGGCTGGTGACAGCGGTGTATTGAACTGCTTAGGGGGCTACAGAACAAAGTTTAGCTCAAGTTCTGGAGAGGAGGGGTCTGCTCCTGTAGAGATGTTAACGAGCTGCTCCCAGTGCTCCCAAGACTGGAGTTAACTGCTGGAGCACAGCGGAGATTGTTGTTTCAGGGTCACACGAATGCAGTCTGTCATCTTCCACCAAGGCCAGCCTCCACGTAACACCTGCTTGTTCAACTTATAGAATCTGCTGGAGTCTGAGAAAGAGATTCACTTGAAGAACAATCTCCTGGAGCCCTCTGACCCTCCCATGCCTACCGGCTGTTGCTCTATTCCTCTTCCCCTCCCATGTTTCATCTTGTCTCCAGATGTTTCTCAGCCTAAGCTTGAGGACTAGAAAATTATTACCAAATAGCCCCAGCCTGATGTCCCTTGTCTGTCACCAGGAAAGGGCCAGGAGCCCATAGTGAGTGTTGCTGCATAACTCAAGGGTTCTTTCCTGAAGTGTTACTCAACATTAATTAAATATCTCATGCTCATTAAAGTAAACTCGTCTCAAGCATGGTCAAAACTGACTGATTTACATGATCAGATATTCCATTTCTGGCAATAAGAAAATAGTCCCGATAAATGACCTGCATGCATTTGTTCATTCACCTGACAAATATGTTTGAGAGACATCTACATGCCAGACACCGCAATAGATACTGGAAGGACATCAGTGAACAAAATAGACAAAAATCTGTGTCCTCAAGGAGGTTAAAATTGAGTTGGGGAAGACATATACAATAAACTATTAACACTAAGGAAGTTAGTTTCTGTAAGGTGGCCATACTCTTCTCTTGCTATGAAGAAAAGGCAGGGAAGGGGAATGAAAAATCCTTTAGGGGGAGCAACTTCTAGAACCAAAATAGGGTCCTCTTAGGCCTCCCTGGCAGGCTTGTGGGAGCCCAGCTCCCCCCAGGCTCCTCAGGACTGGGTGTCAAGGTCCCTGCGGCATTTCCCTCTTGGCTACCACCCCAGCACTCTTAACACAGTCTTGCCATTCCCTGCCATTTCTGTCACTCTTCCTGCAGTGCAGACACCCTCTCCTGTCCTTGATGGGCGCCATGCGCAGTTTTGTCTTGATTTCATTGCAGACCAGCCTCCTGCTACCCAGACTGTGCTCTGTCCTGGCAGCCACGTTCTGTGCTCCAAGAGGACACCCTTCTTTCTCCTTTGAGCTGGCCTTTGTTGTACAGGAATCAAGGCAGCACCACCTGTGCTCCAATCCCATATAGAGCTTTCAAACCCACATGTTCTTCTAACCACCTCCTCCACCAGGACGTTGGTTTAAATAGCTGGGGAGAACATGCGGGGCCAGAGAACAATTAGAGCAGCACATGCCCTGCTGGACTCGAGACCACCCTTTTTGGCCCATCTGACCCTGACCTTCCTCCT
>NW_012152618.1:4976364-4998427 GCF_000956105.1 Propithecus coquereli | reverse complement strand
TTAACTGCTGGAGCACAGCGGAGATTGTTGTTTCAGGGTCACACGAATGCAGTCTGTCATCTTTCACCAAGGCCAGCCTCCACGTAACACCTACTTGTTCAACTTATAGAATCTGCTGGAGTCTGAGAAAGAGATTCACTTGAAGAACAACCTCCTGGAGCCCTCTGACCCTCCCATGCCTACCGGCTGTTGCTCTATTCCTCTTCCCCTCCCATGTTTCATCTTGTCTCCAGACGTTTCTCAGCCTAAGCTTGAGGACTAGAAAATTATTACCAAATAGCCCCAGCCCGATGTCCCATTGTCTGTCACCAGGAAAGGGCCAGGAGCCCATCAGTGAGTGTTGCTGCATAACTCAAGGGTTCTTTCCTGAAGTGTTACTCAACATTAATGAAATATCTCATGCACATTAAAGTAAACTCGTCTCAAGCATGGTCAAAACTGACTGATTTACATGATCAGATATTCCATTTCTGGCAATAAGAAAACAGTCCCGATAAATGACCTGTATGCATTTGTTCATTCACCTGACAAATATGTTTGAGAGACATCTACATGTCAGACACCCGGATAGATACTGGAAGGACATCAGTGAACAAAATAGACAAAAATGTGTATCCTCAAAGAGGTTAAGGTTGAGTTGGGGAATACATAAAATAAACTATTAACACTAAGGAAGTTAGTTTCTGTAAGGTGGCCATATTTTTCTCTTGCTATAGAGAAAAAAGGCAGGGAAGGGGAATAAAGAGTCCTTTGGGGGAGCAACTTCTAGAACCAAAAACAGGGTCCTCTTAGGCCTCCCTGGCAGGCTTGTGGGAGCCCAGCTCCCCCCAGGCTCCTCAGGACTGGGTGTTAAGGTCCCTGCAGCATTCCCCTCTTGTCTACCACCCCAGCACTCTTAACACAGTCTTGCCATTCCCTGCCATTTCTGTCACTCTTCCTGCAGTGCAGACACCCTCCCCTGTCCTTGATGGGCGCCATGCGCGGTTTTGTCTTGATTTCATTGCAGACCAGCCTCCTGCTGCCCAGACTGTGCTCTGTCCTGGCAGCCACGTTCTGTGCTCCAAGAGGACACCCTTCTTTCTCCTTTGAGCTGGCCTTCGTTGTACAGGAATCAAGGCAGCACCACCTGTGCTCCAATCCCATATAGAGCTTTCAAACCCACATGTTCTTCTAACCACCTCCTCCACCAGGATGTTGGTTTAAATAGCTGGGGAGAACATGCGGGGCCAGAGAACAATTAGAGCAGCACATGCCCTGCTGGACTCGAGACCACCCTTTTTGGCCCATCTGACCCTGACCTTCCTCCTTGGACCTCCGCACAGACACAGCACCCTCTGGTGTAAGGATGCTCATGCATCTCTCAGAAGGCTCTGACCTTACTTCATGCAGATGGGTCCCCGGAAGGCCTGGCTCTAGTGGGTGAATACAGGTGAAGCCCACAGGCTGCCCGGCCACCCACTCCGTCACTACTGACTCGGAAGCCCAGCACACCACATAGAAAACATGCTCTTTACACCTTCATTTTCCGGTAGCCTTTGACATGACTTACTTTTTCTGTACCTCAAGGAATTTATCCGTGTGTATGGCAACCATATAGTCCAGATCTTAAAAAGTAAAGTCCATATTCAAATGTTTTGAAACAAAATGTTGGGTGTGTCCCCAAGTTCTTTTTAATTAACTTTATTTATAGTTTCCATGTGTATTTTTTTTTTTTTTTACCTAATCAGGTCCATAGAACTAGTCTAACGATCCACAATAGTTAACATCTTTTTCTGGTTTTCCACGTAATAAAGAACTTGTCTATTTTTTGCAGTTTTTTGGTAACGTTATAATTGACATCTTTTTTATGTTACTGCGTGACCAGTCAGTTCATTTTAGTAATTTCATGTGATGGCCACCTAAAAAGAACCAGTTAAGGCTCCTTTTGACCTTCTAGATTTGCACAGATTCCTACCGGAGACCACCAGAGCTGGGAAGGATCTGAGAGCTTACACTCAACCTCCCACTTCGGGAGATGAGGAAATAGATGCTGGGAGGTCACCTGTCCCCCACCCCGAAGCTCTGCCTCTGGGTAGCTGACAGACTCTCAGACCCTACCAGAGCAAGTCTGTCTTGTTACCCACACAGCGAATAGACTGTACCTTCAGGCCTTCCTTGCAAAGGAGTTTTCCCTCCTCTGCCCTGTGTGTGGTGAGGACCCGAGAGCAGACACGGTGGAGTCCAGGGACCTGGCAAGTCAGGAATCCCTCAATATCACATCAACGCGTGAGCACCTGCCGGGTACCAGGCACTGGTCAGGGTGCTAGGGACACTCCAGGAATAAAACAGAAAAAAGTCTTCACCCTTGGTGAGCTGGGTGCCTGAAAAAAAAAATTTCCACCCTCATGGTGCTTATTTTAGAAGCATTTTCAGAAAAGTTGTTCTCATCCTGGCTCCGTGGGGGCAAAGACCACGTTCTTCTCACTCCCCGCGGTGTCCTCCACACCTGGCAGAGGGACTGTAAGTTCATGGGTGGAGAAACAGTCCTCAAATGACCCAATTCCTGAGCCTCCAGGTCTTTGCCATCTCTCTTACCACTAGAAAGAATAGAGCATTAACGGCTCAGACAGAAATTACCCCACCACGAGAGGGGCAATAAATAACATTTTTAGGAATATTTAATAAATATTCCATGTTTTTGGCTCTATGACTGTGCAGTTTTCCACTGAACAGGTGAAGCCTTTGGAGGTAAAAAACAAGATACTTTAAAAAATTTACAATTTTGGAATAAAATATGTTAATAACAGCTCCTCCCACACTCTGCGCCTCCTACCGGTTCTCCTTCTAACGGTGTAATTAATGGCCGTGGACCATGCTTTCTACTCCCATCATTGTTAGCTCATTGTCTAAGGTGTGGGAATCAGGAGACTCTATCATCTCTAGTCAATAAAGTTTCATTGTATTCTACAGGGCACGATTTATGGACGTGGGCAGAAAAAGGAATCAGGGGACCAGCAGAGTGCAGATGCTTGAATTGTGAATGAGAGAACTTATGCCAATTCATCCGAGTGGAAATAACTGTTGTTAGAGCCAGATTTATGTAAATGACTAGAAATTAATTCAACAGTGGATATTGTAGGCAGCTTGACTGCTGCTAACTCCAAGGATTTCTAGACTAATAGGGCCGTCTTAATAGTGCTAGTTTATGTCGGATATTTTTCTGTCTTGTCTAAGTAGCTGTGCCTCTGGGTTTGCATTTATTTATCTCTGCAGAAGGTTGCATATTACTGTGGCCATATGCTTCCTTCTGTCTTTATTCAGATACAAATGTAGAATTTCTGTCAGTGACATTTGCCTTTGTCAGTCCTTTGGGCACTTAATTCATTCAACAAATATTTCCTGAGCACTCAGCAAGCACTGCTGGACATGTGCAGCCAGCAAAACCATGTCCCTGCCGTTGCTGGTGGAGGGAGAGAGCCAGGAAGCAAATACACAACTAAATACATAATATGTTAGGTCGCATTTAATACTAGGGAGAAAAATAATAAATCCAGGTTAAGTGGGATGGAGAGGGAAACTTTCTATACTGTGATCAGGGAAATATCCCTGATATGATAATTGAGCAGAGGCTGGAAGAAAGGCGTGGGGGCTGTGGATATTGGGAAGAATGGTGTTCTAGGTGGAAAGGAAAGCCAGGGCAGACCCCTGCGAAGAGGCTGTGCTTGAAGCGTTTGGGAACAGGAGGAAGCCAGGGTGGCCCGGCCCCGTGAGCCACGAAAGGGGAGCAGGACACAGGTTTGAGGGAACGAGCACCCCAATCACATCAGGCCTCGGAAGGCTCGTAAGGACCTTGGCTTGGTGGGGAGACACAGGAGGACCCCGGAAGGCTCTGATGAGAAGAGTGTCATGAACTAACTTAGGCTTTAAGAGAATCACTTTGCTTGTTCTATGGCAAAACAGACGGTGGGAGGACAGGCTTGGGTGCTGGGAGACCCGGTGGGGACTCTTGTAATAATCCAGGGGACACATGATGGTGGTGGCCGTAGAGGTGGTACAGAGTGATTCCATTCACGTATCAGCTCCAGGTGCTTGCGTTTGTACCTTTCCCACCAGAATACAAGGGCCAGATGAGCAGGTGTGCTATCTTCTATTTCTTGAGTCCGTCGATAGGTACCCAGCATACTTGGATAATCAAAACAAAACACAAAAGTCACGATGGGAAGAAGACAGGCCAGAGCTGCTGGGGATTGTGAACAAACCATCTGGCTCATGGGTGGTGACACCCATCACCTGCCTCTTGGTTCCCTTAGAGATGCTGGGAAATCATTCTGACATTCTCTGAGTCAGATCAATTTAAATCATTTCCTCTGGTCTGATAAATAGATGATGTACATCGCTCTTATTTCACACAAGGGTAAGGACAAAGAAAATCCAAGAAACAGTGAAAAGCTCCTGTACTTACATTCTGTTCTTTCCTCATTCTCACCCTTTGCACTGTGCATGCCCAGGGGGGAAATCCCATTGATGTGGTACTTGCTTCAGTTTCTTTCTTAGTATTATTAATCATGGTAAAATATACCTAACATAAAATTTACTGTCTTAACCATTTTTATGTGTGCATTTAGTAGTGCTAAGTATGTTTGCATTGTAGTGCAAACTTTAGTTTCTTTTTCTAAGTCTGGCAGACCCAGAAGCCACACCAAGTTCTTGGTTAGCAAATTCTCCATCTAACTTTCTGCTGTTTTTCTATTAATATTCTTAGTGCTGTTTTAAGAAACTTCTCCCTTGTCCCATGGTCTGAAAAAATCACCCTCTCTCCACAGGCGTCAGTTGTCATCCTGCTGTCTGTGCTTGAATGCCCCTTTAACTTTCCCTTTATAACACAGATCAGAGTCACAAGTGGCTGGTCTAAGTGTCTGGTTAGCGGCAGAGCATTCCTGGGTAGAATGGGTCATGTCGGAGTGTCCTGGTGTGGCCGTTTTCTTGTTTGGGCTCTGAGATGCTGGTTTTCTGTCACCTGCTTTACTTTGTACTCTGGAATATCTTGATGTTGTTTTTTCATTTTGTTTTTTGGCACGTGTCATTATGTTGATCCCTGGCATTTGTCCTGGCCTGCTTTCTGTTGGCCCACGCCACCCTACTATACCCTGCACATGGCACACGGCCTCTAATACAGCATTGTGCACACAGGGCTTCAATATTGACTGATTCTCCGCCTTCTCTCCAAGTACCTCCTCTGATCCCATTGCCTGGTTCCAGAGTGCTTATGAAGCAGGGCTGCCATCAGATTTCCAATCATTGCTTGTGAAAGGTTGCATAAGCTTTGGACCAATTCCTAGAAATTTCTCATTCGCATAGGTCTTTGTTCCAGAAGCGCTGCGTTCTCCTCATCAGAATAGCTGCCGGCTTTGAGCTTGCTGTGGATTTGTCACATTGGGTGGGGAAAGCATTGTGAGGCCAGAGGTGAGGTCGCTTTCTAGTACAAACAACATTTTAACATAAGTGATTATCACTCTCATGAGGCGTTCTCTCTAATTGTTTGTTGGTCACAGTTGGTGATGAGGATGGCCAACAACAACGAGGATTGTGTGAGTGGAGGGGAGGGCAGGCTGTTCACAGTGTTTGTCTTGGAGAGATTGTATGTCGCTGTGTGAATTATATCCACCAGCGAATCCCATTCAATTGTGCTCAGATTGCCAAACAAATATGAGGCATAAAATCCTGGGTTGAATCAACCCTTTCCAAAATGTTCTACACAGTGAAAACATGTTTTCCAAGCTTGGAACCAACTAACTTTTGCAGCCTAAAGTGTGTGGCACTAATATGTGTGTGTGTGTGTGTGTGTGTGTGTGTGTGTATGCACATTTTTTTAAAGTAACTATTTTAAAGAAATTATTTGCTATGAAAGAGTGTCAGAGAACATTTCAGTTTGTTTATGAGGAAAAATAGCAAAGAACATCTTAATTGGCTAAATGGAACCCCCAGCTTCCAGATTCATTATGGTCTCTCAATTCCAGGTGTTCTGTTCTGTTGGGGTACAAAATGGGTTACCACGTTTCTAAAATATCAAAGAAGTTAGGTGAGAAATGGATTTCAGAAACGACATGCTACCTAACCAGGTAATGACTCTTCATTACCCACGTACTGTGTTCTAATCAGGAACAGCTTGTCCCTGACACTGACCGGATACATCGTACCATGTTAACATTGGAGCATCTCCCTAGATTTGTGTTTGGAGTTCTTCTCTTTAGAAGGACAAAGGGGCCACATTAAATGTGGCTATTCTGAAATCAGCCTAAATCCCCTATGACAGGAGTTTCAGAGGGCAGAATGTAGAAAACCAGTAGCCTCGGGCTTCTGGTCGTGTCTTGTAGAAGAGCCCCAAATCTGTGCTTAGAATGAAGGTGTGTCCAGCTGGATCCAAAGAGACTGTTGGCTTCCCACCCATAGTCTTTGGCAGCGTCCATGTCATAAATCTGTGCAGAAAGTGGGAGGCAGCTATAGAGATTTCCCACCTATTGATGATGATTAGAAATTACCCATGCCCAGGTCTTTAGGATCAACTTGGGCCTTTGATAACTGCCTTTTTTTTTTTTCCAATTTATTTATTTATTTTCTGTTTTTGAAATTTCAAAATATTATGCGGTACGTTTTGTTTTCCAAGTCATATTGGGATTTTTCCAAGTCAGATTTGGAGAGAAGTGTTCCCTGAACAATGATGGTGCTATGTCCCCCTATATCTCTCTGGTATTAATCGGAATGGGATGTTATTGTTTGAACTTGCATTTGGGCCAATATAGCAACCCATTCTGAGGTGTAATTTGTGTCTTGTACCCAGACCTCAGTGTCCACTGTTTAGAGATTTGCTTTAATTTGAAGGATATAATTGTCTTTAGGGTTTATACCTTAAACTCCTATCAGTGACATTCCCTGGAGTCTCAGTTTTTTCCTCCTTTCCTCATACCTTAGGAAAGTCAGTGCTTATATTACTAATCAATTCCGTGCCAATTTTAGTGTGATGTCTTGGTCCTGTAGGGAGATTGTCTGTGCGTGATGTAGAACCCACTAAGCCCATTCTGATTCTGACTGCTCTTTGGGAAGTTTCAAGTGCTGTCTAATTCTAAGCAACACTTGGAAATAGTTGATGGTTAGTGTAACTACTAGGTTGAAGCATATAGGAACCCCTGTCTCATAGGTCAGAAACCGTCAAATATCAGAAATTTTGTATGTTTTAAACAAAGAGAGTGTAAACTCCTTGAGATCAGGAGATACTTTATTCATTTTTGTTCATACCCCATCATCACAACATCCTAGCACAGGGCCTAGTAAAATTATTGGAGAAATGAGCAAATGAATGGATGAGTGAATGAACGGATTTGTTTCCCATCTGAATTGCTCATGTCTAACTCGGGATCTGGATGTATCCCTATATGCTGTATCCATCTCCTTAATATCGGACGATGACTCTTCGTTGCACACGTACTGTGTTCTGAAAACAGCAAGCTTTCCTGTGTAGTTCAAGCATACAGTGTGTTCTGATGAATGGGGAGAAACGAATTGCGGGCTGATTGTCAATGTGAGATTACGAAGGGCTTTGAGTGCCACTCCCAGTAGTGGACCTTACTCCATAGCCAACTGGGAGTCATCATTGGGTTTGGAAGCAGAAACCCAACTATATTTGGGTTAGCTGAACATACCTGTATTTTAAAAGAGAACTACAGGTGTATTTATTCTTCCCCTGCTGGACAGAATGCTAACATTGAAAAGAGCTATGCGTTTATCTCAAGGAGAGGGATAATTTTGCATTCAATCCTGCAAAATCATTCACATAACACAGTGTAAGCCTGATTGCGCATGATTACTAACTGCAGATTGCCTGATTGCTGTGTTGTCTTGGCTGCGATGTATTTGTCGATAATAAAAGACTTATCTGGTTACAAACACCTATCTCACTGCAAGAGCGGCTAGCTGTTGTTGCTAGAAAACCTTCACAGGTGTGTGACAGTTAAGGTGAGTGGTGATGTTTCGGAGATACTAGGAAATGGAAAGCCTACGGGGATGACCTTTAGACATTTACATCACGGCCCTACCTCTGTCCACCCAGCAGCTGTCTCCTGCTCAGCAGTGGTTTCTGACCTATTGTCGCAGCATTGTCAAAATGAGAGGCAGACTCCCGACAGGCATTAGTAACTCGATTTCTCCAGGTGTAATAAATTGCCTTTCTCGATCATTTCATTTCGTACGCTGAGTCCTTTCAAAACTTTTTGAGCCTGACTTATGAACGTGACATGACCTGTTTGAACTATTTGGCGGGGCAGGGGCTTGACAGAGGTATGAATTAGAGGAAGTTTCTCTCCTTTTCTGATTGCTCTTCTGGCCCCCATCCGCACCCCCACTGCTGTTGCCTCCAAGCCTCTGGATATGCAATGCTCCTCTAGGGGTGGGGAGAGGGATCCCTCTTGTCATTGTCATATAAAGTAAGGGTTTCTTGCTCACCTTTAGAGCTTCCAGAAGTCTACCCTGTGCTATGCCAGCCCAGCCATCTGTGAGGATGATTAAACACTTGCTTTCGCTGGTGGTATATCTGTTAGGTGTGACTAAATGCCCAGTAGCCAGATTCAGAATGTTGTAGCTGGAAATACCTGCTGATCAGTAATCCAGGGTTGCTCCTTCATACTTAGAGAGGGGCATATAGCTTCCCAGATTTAAGTGTCCTGCCCAGTGTCACCCAGCTATTTAACGCATGAGCCAAGCCTGGCACCAAGCATTCCTGACTTTAGCCCAGGGCTCTTCTGCTACGCCATACTTTCTTCATTCCACCCGTCAGACAACAGCTTTGGTGAGCCTTTCAAAGTATAAAACAAATCATATCACTCTTCCAGTGGATTCTCAACCCATCCAGAAGCAAATACACAATGCTTAACCATGAGGTCCCACGTTGTTCTGCCCTTGGCCACCTTTCCCACCTAAACTCCCTCTACTCTCTCCTGCCCACTCTGTTATGGCCACGCAGCTTCCCTGGTGATGGGTGGAGACACACACCAGGGTCATTCCTGTCTCAAGGACTTTGCCTGGATTGCACCTGCCTCAGATAGGTACATGGCCTTTCTTCGTTCATTGTCCAGGGGTCCTGTTCATGATCCCTCCTAAAACATCCCCTCCACACCCACCTCCAGCTTAGTCTCCTCGCTTTGGTATATCTTCTGTATTTATTGCTTTGTGTTTTCATTCTGCCTTCCCAGTAGAATGTAAGCTCCGTGAATGCAAAAGGACTTTTATCTCTTCTTTACTGCTGTCCTTAGCACCTACAGCTGTGGCTGGCACACAGAAAGTACTCGGAAAACGGTTTTGAATCAATGAATGACTGGATTTATTTTAATGTTTCTTCAAAATCTATTGTCATTTATTTGCTAGCTTAATAGAAGTGCCAGATTAAAACCTTTTTATTTTACTTTGTGTGGTACTTTTTGAGCATACATTTTGTGCTTTGCCATATTTTGTATGTCATGGGGGTTAACAAAGAGCTGGTACCACAGTCTGTGTTCGTAGGGAACTTACACATTTCATAAGGAACGTGATAGGACAGAGCAGGCTCCAGGTAATTGTTCATGCATGTGGAAAACAGGTGGCCCACTGCTGGTAGTGTTGGAATTCTACAAGAACGTAGATTTGACAGTCCTCACCCGGGAAATGCACTTGCCCACGCAGCATAGCCCCAGCCATCTTTTTTATGCAACACCCAGCCATTTCTCTCATTAAATTATCCGGACAAACCTTAAGGGCATCTGAGTTTGCCTCGCCTGGGAGTTCGCATGGACTGTGGGGATTATGAGGTCGAGCTCACTGTGGAAGGAGGTCATTAGGGGAGGCTTCCTGCAATCGGAGAGCAGAAGGGGCTTCCTAGTGCATGACAGCAACTCGGGCCAAGTGCAGGGAGCAAGAATGATCGTGTTGGCGGTCGGGCGGTCAGATCATGGGTGTTGAGTGTAGACGGGAGAGAAGCGGATAGAGGACGCTGCAGTGTCTTCACATCAGTGTCACAGTGTTTGGGGAAGCAGTGGGCTGATGCACAAGAGCAAAGCAGCATTGCAGAAGCCTCCTCTGCTGCCCCTGGTGGGCAGGAAGCACAAGAGGAGGGAGGAGGTCAGGTGTGGCCTGGGCTGGACGAGTCTTATTATGCACAGGGCTTTCCAGAATTTTTCACGCCTCTTGGAAGACAGAACAAATGAGTGTGTGCACAGGCATACACGGGGCAGAGGCAGTTTGCCACTGGAGGGGATGGCCTGGGGCTCCGACCACCCAGGGATCAATATCTGGGCACCCTTGTCACCCTTGGGGCAGGCGGTGAGAGGGAATCAGTGGTGCAGAGAATGGAAATAAAGAAGAGGAAAGGACACACTGATTTACTAGATATGACAGGCAAATGTGAAAGATAAAAAGGTACACCAAAGATAACTCCTGGGGCCAAGGCCTTTGAAACTACGAGAGCTCCTTTTGAAGGAACGCTTTCCTTTGTAGGTTGTGTATATTTTGAAGTATGTGGCAAGGCGGAGTGCTGTAAGATCTTCTTTGAAGAGCCGGGACCCCAAGCAGCTGCTGCATTATAAATAAGACCCTTTGGTCTGACGGCTTGGCGATGCTCTGTCAGTCTCAGAGGGCCTTTTCAGGTCAGGGCCTCCAGGCCCTCAGTTCTGAAAGTTAGCATTGCTTCATGTCACTCATTCATTCAGTCATCCTTCCTGCGTTCTGGGCTCTGTGTGCTGCGTGCTGGAGGCACAGATGCGAATAGGGCTTGTGCCCTGCCCACAGCGCACTTACGGCTCGGCAAAGAGACAAGCCCTTGCCCCAGAGCGGGTAAGAGATCTAAGAGAGACACACACAGCCAGGGCGCACCGTGCTGGCACACTGGCAGGAGAGATTCTCTTCTAAAGGTTGCCAACACACAACTGAGTTGTTCAGGCACCCGAAACTTCAATGCCTTCACTCTAGCTTTGCTTATTTTGTTTTTTTTTTTTTAATTTCACAAATAATACTTGAACATGTTTGTATCATAAAAGATACACTCAATACAAAAATATTTAGAATAAAAAGAAGAATTTCCCATTATCTATTCCCACTAACCAAACTCCCCTACTCCTTCTCAGAAATAACCACTGTTATTAATTTGATTTGTGACCTTCCAGACCTTTTTTCTGTACGTATTCATTGCTTATGTACATCCAAAAATATGTGGATCTCTTGGGGGATCATTGTTTATATTTAAATGAGACTCTTCCCCATGCATTATTTGATAACTTGCTTTCTTCACTTTCTGTGCCTTAGATTTCCACTCCTCTATGTGTCTACGTTAAACTGTTGCGTTAGCATTCCGTGGGAGGACTGGGCCATATTAAGTTAAGCCTGCCTCGCTTAGTATTGGTTAATGGTTTTCCCCAAGCAGCATTGTTGCCAGGCTGCCTGCTTGGGGGCAGGAGGGTGCTTGCCCCACTGGGCTTTCTTTGACTGTGAGAAGCAGGGCTCTTGTGCCATGAATGCCAAGTACAAGCTGCTTTGCATACCCTGAACCCACAGAAGGGCTCAGCCGTTCAGTTGTTGAAATTCTACTTCCAGGAGTGGGAAGGCAGCCAAGCCTGGAGAGAAGAGAAGTCCATGCCTGCCTGTGAGCGGAGGACACACACCCAGAAGCAAGTGCCCCCTGGAGATTCAAGCTCTAAGAACATTCTCTGAGGTTATCTCTGCCTGCCCCACCCCAGGGTTTCCTGACATTTCCGAACACCCGCAAGCGCTGTGTTGTTACAGAAACGGTGTTGGAACCAGCGTGGCATTGTGAGAAGCCTCCGCCTGATGTCTGGGCCACAAACCTGTTGTATTTGGAATGCAAAGCACTGCAGATACAAATGACTGTCGGTAACAAACGTCTCTGCTCTCCAGTTGAAAGAGTCTCTACCACTCTCTGTCTCAGGTGGACCTGGTGTCACCCATTTATACTCCTAGACTAAGCCTACAGGCACTTGAGTCCTCTCCCCTGGGGACAAAGTCAGAAGTCTTGGCGTGGCTTTGCCACATAGAGTTTTTGGATTGTGGGGAAACTCCTTTAACATCTTTGGGCCGCAGTTTCCGAATTTGTGAAAAGTTTCTCAGGCTTTTATGTGAAGTTAGCGTGAAATAATGTATATGTCAGCTCTTGTGAACTATAAAGACCAACCCGTGTGAACGGGAGGGACAATATTGCTTATATTCCTTTGTAATTCTACATGGCATTCCTCCCGACACCATGTGTTTGCCAGAACGTATATTTGCGAACAAAAGGCTTTATCTGACCCAATTTTCAGCTTATTTACTCCCAGATAACTTTTCTGACTTATTTCTGCTGCACTCCGATGAGATAATATATCCAGAAAAACATTCTGCAAACAGAAAGCACTACAAAATAATTGCTAAGATGGCCTGACCTATCCTCACTCCAACCCCCAGCAGCTCTGCGGCACCATCCCTCGCCTTGAGGTTTCTGTTCTCGGCCTTGCTCTCTGCGGGCTGTCAGTCCTGTCATGGACAAAGGCCTAGCCCTTTTCTTCCTATAGGCTTTCCCCTAAAATTGCTTAAAGTCCCACTGGACATGCAGCAAACAGCCACCCTTGGATCATCAGCTCCTTTGTGGGACCATGTCCCAGGGAGGGGCGACCACTGCAGGAAATTGCAAGATGCTCACTTCTCTGAGACTGGGGTGGAAAGTCTGTGCTCTCATCTCCAGCCCTGGCCCTGCCAGCACAACCTCTGCCCTGCTCAAAAGGGAGAACCAGTCCAGCTGAGAAACAAGGGAAATGCCAGCCACCAAAATACACTGTGGGCAGAAGTAAAGACAAGTTACCCTTCATCTTGCCATGTCCCCTGTGCACATGGGGACAAGATGATCAGGATGGGCTGGGATGGGCAAGGAAAATTGGAACGCTGTTGGAGGGGAGGCTGCAGCTGCGTGATGTTTTTGCCAGATGCAAACATGTCAGCCAAGAACAGAGCTTGCTCTTCAGCCAGCGCTGCCCAGGCGGCAGGCCACCCAGGCGGCCGGGAAGCTGAGCCCCTGGAGCGTGTGGCTGGCAGGTGCTGTGCACCCAGGTGTCAGGTCAAACGCCCACAGGGACGGGTGCAAACTACAGTCTCCCGTGTCTGGCTGCCCGGCAGAGTGAATTTGCCTTATTTCTGGGGGCTGAGTCGTTGCCCAGAATGTGATTCTATCTGTTTCCACCAGTAACTTCAATTTAGAGAGAAACCGAGAAGCCTGTTATCATGGAGACAGATGAAGGAGTCTGTGCTGGTTCCTCTTCTGCCTCCATTTCTGGAGGGAGACCAACTAAATGACATTCAGCTTCAGAATCCAACTGGAACTGGTAGGAAATTGATTTGCTTTTTAAATCCTCTAACTTCATGCTTCCTGCAATGAATTATTTGAAGCTGGGCTTCAGAGAGCAAGAGCACTTACACGTTCATGGCAATTTCTCAAGCTGGGGTCTGCGTCCGTGGAGTGACACACTGTTATCGGAGAGGCCGTCTTGGGTGCTACAGGCAATTCTCAGTTGATGCCTGGTTGTTTTCTATAAGTCTTTTAGTTAGTGGCTTCCATGGAAACAGCGTGTGATGGATGGGTCATTTCCCGGTTGGGCATTACCTAACCACTAATGGAACTAGGAACTGACCCTGAGCCAGAGGTCTGAGGGCCTCTGATTTCCAAACCCCTCTCTATCTCAGCAGTTTCTGAAGTTTATGAGAGCGTGAGAGTGGGGGGTAATGACGCATCAGGGGGGCTTGGTGGGGGCTCTGCAGGCACAGTGGCAATTGTGGAAGTAGATTTTTATCTAAAGGAAGCAGGAATGGCAGGCGACAGCTTAGAGTGACAGGAGGAATCAATGTCTCCTGCTATCTATCTATATGCATACACGTATGTGCACATGTATATCTCTCTCCATACGTACACATAGCAAAGAAGGAAATATGCTTACCTGCCACAGTCCTCACTTTTGTAACTAGTCATGAGGCCCCGGTTGGTGTTTGCCACTTTGTTTTCTCACTACACATTGCGCTTGACCTCCGCCCTCAGCTGGTGGGGTGCTTTCTCTGATGGAGAAAGTGACTCAGCCCTTCATTCCTGAAAGGTCTGAATCCTCAGTGGTCCTGCCTGTCTTAGGTTGCTGTAGGTTCCTAATAAACTTTACTATTAGATGTGTAATTACCCCCGGGAAGAGCAAATGATCTAAGCCCACGGAACTATTAATACATAGTGAGATCGCTGAAGAGCACCCAGGGCCTCCGTGAAGTTCATGATCGTTAACTTAAAAGCAGAGCCGGTCAGCATGGCTGTGTGTGGCGAGTTGGATTTAACCGGATTTGGGGTTTTGCCAGGTGAGTAGGAAGGATGGAAAGGAGCTCGGGGAGTCGGGGTGTACCCAAGAACATGCTTATAATGATCTGCCTTGAAAGCCGAAGTGGATGAAGAGGGAAGAGCAGACATGAAAAGGGAACAGAATGTGAAAAGGTGGGAAGAAGGATGGATTCTAAGTCACGAGAAGTGGCGTGGCTCCGCGTGTGTTATTCCGCACTTCAATTATGCTCGTCTGTTTATATAATAAATTCAGTACTAGCAATTTGGAAACTCTATGAATTTCTTACAAAGGCAGATTTCATTTATATAACAGACGATTTAATTTGCGAGGACGTGGGTATCAGACCATGAAGGACAACAGGTTGTCAATAGTTGACAACGGCATCCCTAGGGTTGAACTGCCTGGGATCGAATCACAGTTCTGCCACTTACTGTGAGGCAGGTTTCAACTTCTCTGTGCCTCAGTTTTGTCATCTATAAAATGCGAATAGTAATAGCGTCTCATAGGGAATGAGTTCATGTTTACTTAGCACTTAGAAATGTGCCTGGCACATAACAAATGATCATGAAGTATGACCTATTGCTGTTGCAGTCAGTGAATGTCTTTACACTGTGCAATGCAGCAGTTTCAGTCCTAATTCTATCCTGAAAGAGGTGAGAGATTTTGTTTAGATTTCTGCTTTGTTAGATGCTTGTGTCTACCTAAGCAAAAGCAGAGTTTCTAGCCCAAGCCGCGCTGCCTATGAACGCAAGCCCCCAGAACCTTTTCTTCTTTCTTCTTCCTAACATTTTGTTCTTTGACACTCCACGTGTTCTGTAAATGTTCCCTTTCCTCCTCTCGGTGTTCCCTCCACGACGCGTAGTGTCTTTGGGGTTTTCCTGTACTCATTTGTCTCTGAAAGATTCATAGAACATTGGCAAAATGTCACCTTTCTTTTCCCATGACTCTCTCTCTCTCACCTCATCCCTCCCAGCCTCCCCAGAAAGCAGCCAGCTTTCCCCCAGTTTTACTACGGAGGAAGGTAGCTCTTCTAGCTCTGCTAGAAGAGGAATTCCACTAGAAGGCTCACTGCATCACTCTGGCCATCCTGTGGAAGGCACCTTGCCAACGTTTATTTCAGTGTCGATCTGTACTCAGCCAGCTCTTTACTGCACGTGTCCTTTCAAAGGCTATAGCTCAATGTCTAGTTTGATAGGCTCGAATCTCTCCACAGCAGAACATGAATATCTTCATCTGTGGGGCAGGTGAGGAACGACAAACCCCTCTGCATGGCCGGAGCAAAGAGCGCCAGAGCCACGGTGGGCGGCAAGACTGGAGAGGCGGGTGGGTGCTAGATCCTTCATCTGAAAGTGCAGGCATCACTGGAGCATTTTCTCCCAGTGCTGTGGCAGATGGTGGACGCGAGGGCGGTTCGTCTGGGGACCGATTACAATGCTGATCCCGTTACCTAGTGTTGCAGGGATAGGAACGCCGTCTTCCATTTATTGAGCACCTGCCTTGTACGAAGCACTGCATGTACAGCATTACTTCATTGGATTTTAGTGACAACGGAGAGTCCCAGGTGTCACTGTGCCCCATTTATAGAGGAAGCACCTGGGCTCCAGGAAGCTAAGAGGTACCAGAGTATCAGAGCTGGGATTTGAACCAAAGCCCCTCACCCCCACACATACCTTTTTTTCCCTCACTGTACACTAGCTACTACAATTAGCCTCCCTAATCTGGAGGAGAAGTTGTAGAACCTGACCTAAGCCAGAAGCTGTGGGAACTGAGAGGAGAAGGAGGTAGAACTGATGGGGATTGGCCGTTGGATTTGAGGTGGAAGAAATAAGGGACAAGGAATCGAGAATGACTCCCAGGGTTTGGGCTTCTCTGGGGAATAGTGGTATGAGTTATATACATGAGCCACTGCAGAAAACACGGACTTGGTGGAGAGGATAATTTTGCATTTATTAAACAGATGAAGAGACGAGTTAGTGCATTGCACGTTCAAGGTGCAGATGACGGAGGTGGTGATGGTGGTGATGGCAGTAATGATGACATTATGGGGTCACGATGGAGGTGGTGGTGGCAGTAGCTGCACAGAAGCAACAGCAGCAGGACTGGCAGCAAATTGTTGTTGTCATCATAATTTTTCATGTATTTCACATTTTCTAGTGGAGAAGGAAATAAGTTTTCCAAAGAAGGCAGGAATCATATCACACACACAATGATTGAGGTCTGAGTCTGTTATTGGCACGCTGAAAATGACTCTACCACTGTGTACTTAGCAGTAGTTTCTAGGGAGCAACAAAGAGCAGACAGAATAATATTTGGGATGATAACGGTTTAGTGCTTCTTAAGACAAACTTTGAGATGCAAAAGAAAGAAAGCAAGCAAGCAAACCAAACTTTGAAGCAGATTTTTGCCAACACGCACTGCACCTTAGTCAAAGAGCAATACGATGAGAACACAAGGTCGCATTTTCTTTCAACGTATCTATTAACACCTTCCCAAACAGTGCGTCTGCTCCAGGCATAGGCGCCCTGCACGGTGTATGGAACAGGGGTGGCGTTCACCAGCCGCTAGATGCCTGAAGGAGCTAACTGGGGAAGAAGAAAAGATTGGGGAGTGTAAAATGGAAACATCCTACACCTTTGAGCTGATGTGAGTTTGTCATCACAAGCCTAAAGCCCGCTTTAGAAATATTTGCTAAGTTCACAGCTTGGCGTGTCAGTGAGCTTTAAACAATTACTTTGTATAATACTCATATTACTTTATATAATACATATATTACTCTCTATAAATATCTGGCAGTAGCAGACATTAATATCCAATGTATTTTGAATGATTAGGTGTTGCAAACCTTCGTTCTTAATCAAGGAAATATAAATTAGGTTTTGTGGTGTTTACAAAACATGACAGCTAAATTAGCACTCGAGAAAAGAAAGAAACTAAATGAAAATGAAGTGGTGGTACCCACTCCTGCTTTCCCTATTGGGTTGAGATTCTGACTGAAACCTTTGTGGGAAGAATCAGACCTTATCAAATACTTGAATTCTTTCTCCTGCATCTCTAAGAAACAGTCCCTCAGCCTCTGCTACACTTTCTCCAACAGCAGTTACAATGATATTATTATATAGATGCACCTATATCAACCCCTCTTAATGTAAGTGTGTTGTTCCTCACATGGCATTTTTGTGTGAAACCCACTACAAAAGGTAAACACGTAACCAGGAAGTTGGTGTTGCCTTGTAGACAGATAATTTTAAAAGTTTGATGAGTATTTCCCTGGGAGATTTTGGTCAATGTACGTATTTTCCATGAAAAGTCGTATTTCCATGGAAATGTCCCTCGATCTGTTTGTGGTTATACTGAATCTAAACAGTCCTGAAACAACTTGGCAATCTAACTTGGAAATAAATAGATGAAAAGTGTGGACACACATATGCATGTTTCTGTGCTGAGGAAGAGAGAGACAAGAAGGAAGAACAGAAAGACAGGCCTCCTTCTGTCTGTACTTAAGCCAATGGACTCAAGCATGGCCTCCCCGGGGAGCCAGAAAGTTGGTGCCTTACGCAGGGGTAGGAGTGTATCTTTCTTTCCACAGATCACGTAACTTCTGCCAGAAATAGCTGTGCTAGGATGGGACAGGGGTCCTAGCACAGCGCTTTGTTATTCAGGCCCCTTGCTGCGCACACTCTGAGTATTTTCTGGAGCTATTCTTCCAGCGGTGACTTGGCTCCTCAGCCTCCTCTCTCATCACTCTTCACTTCTCCAACCACAATTTAACCACTCGGGTCCTCTTCCTGTCCCTGGAACATGAGCTCGTTCTCCCCAGAGGGCCTCCACGCATGCCTTTCCCTCTGCTTAGAATGCTTTCATTCTAACCTTTCCAACCCAAATTATTAGGTTGGTGCAAAAGTAATTGAGATTCCGGACTGTGAATTTTAAATCATTGTAACTAGGCTCAAACACATCTTTATTAATCAAAATAGGAACCATTACAATCAACACATTTTTGCCAACGAGAAATAAGTTTGCTTATTCCTGTAGTGTGAAAATCCATGCTGTAGGATTCAACGAACTCTTCGAAAGCATTTTCTGCATCCTGCAGGTTGTGGAAGCGTTTTCCCTGAAAAAAGTTGTCGAGATGCTTGAAGAAGTGGCAGTTGGTTGGCGAGAGGTTAGGTGACTATGGTGCATGAGGCAAAACCCCATAGCCCAACTCGTTCAACTTTTGAAGTGTTGATTGTGTGACATGCAGCCAGGCATTGTTGTGGAGAAGAATTGGGCCCTTTCTGTTGACCAATGCCGGCTGCAGGCATTGCAGTTTTCGGTGCATCTCATCGATTTGCTGAGCATACTTCTCAGATGTAATGGTTTTGCCAGGATTCAGAAAGCCGAAGTGGATCAGACCGGCAGCAAACCACCACACAGTGACCATGACCTTTTTTTGGTGCAAGTTTGGCTTTGGGAAGTGCTTTGGAGATTCTTCTCGGTCCAGCCACTGAGCTGGTTGTTACTGGTTGTTGTATAAAATCCACTTTTCGTCACACGTCACAATCCAATTGAGAAATGGTTCATCGCTGCGTACAAGAAGAGAAGATGACACTTTGAAATGATGATTTTTTTGGATTTTCGGTCAGCTCATGAGGCACTCACTTATCAAGCTTTTTTACCTTTTCAATTTGCTTCAAATGCCAAATGACCGTAGAATGGTCAATGTTGAATTCTTCAGCAACTTCTCGTGTAGTTGTAAGACGATCGGCTTTGATGATAACTCTCAATTGGTCGTTGTCAGCTTCCGATGGCCGCCACTGTGCTCCTTATCTTCAAGGCTCTCGTCTCCTTTGCAAAACTTCTTGACTGCACTGTACGTTCGTTAGCAGTTCCTGGGCCAAATGCGTTGTTGATGTTGCGAGTTGTCTCCGCTGCTTTATGACCCATTTTGAACTTAAATAAGAAAATCACTCGAATTTGCTTTTTGTCTTTTCCATAGTCCAAAATAAATATAATATAAATAGCAAGTAATAAGTCATTAGCAAAAAAACATACAGCAAGAAGTGCACATTAAAATGATGTATAAGATAACCACATTTATTTAAGAATGCACTCTAGTATCAAATGGCAAATTTCAACAATGCTAAAACCTCAATTTCTTTTGCACCAACTCCTCGTCATCCTTCAGGTGTTAGAGAGGTATCCCTGAGCCACCATAGTAGGTCAGGTGCCCTGTGGTGTGGACTTAGCACTCACTGCTATCAGTCTTAATTCATTAGGTAGTTGGATCTGTCTTCCTTTACATCTGCGGTCTCCCTACCTTACCGTGGAAAAATTGGCTTCCATGAAACTTAGGAAGCAGGGTGGGGAGAGCAGGAGGTAGGTTGGGCGAGGGAGCAAAGCTTTGTCTGTAATTACAGCTGCTCACCATCGCTGGACTCACCACCTCAGCTCCGCCTCCCCCCAGCCCAGCCCCCACCCCAGTCCGTGGAAAAATTATCTTCCATGAAACTGGTACTTGGTGCCAAAAAAATTGGGGACCACTGCTTTACATACCCTTTTTCACTCAGTAAACACTCTTATTCCTGGAATACTTAACGATTGCTGAATTTATGAAAGAAACATGGCACCTTGTTCTTGCCCAGACACCTCAGAAAACTAGAATAAAGTGGAGACAGTAATAGAACCAACACCTAGCTAACACCATTGTCATGCCAATGTTCCACCCATCACGTCTGTAGTTGTCCACTACAAGTTAACTTAATCTGGAAAGTTAGGAAACATGGTCTGTTCTTAGTGTAGTTACTCTGAGTTTATATGTGTTATTGTGAGATTTAAATAAGATAGTGTATGCTTAGGATGGTTCTTGGCATACAGTAAGTGCTCAATAAATGTTGGTTATTTTTCTGAGTCCAGGAGGATATTTATAGCACTCTTCCAGATTTTTCGATGCCCAAGAATTCCCAGGCATGATGATTGGGGTTGAAAGCAGTGTGTAAAACTTTAGCACACAAGTCACGGCACATTTTCTTGCCGCATCATTTGAACAGTAAGTGTTCTGGAAGGTTCATAGGTCAGATAATGGCTAGGTGAGTAGCTAGAACAGAGATTATCCATCCTTAAGAATTAATTAGCTCTGGGCGAAGCATTTGATTTTTGCTGTAGCGATACCCAGATAAATTTCAAATAGGCCACATGCATGTTCGACCTCAGATTCAAGAAGCCTGAAGCCCAGATTAGAGGAAATCCTTTTTGCTCCACAGAGAGGAGGATGCTCCAGAGTGCACACCAGTTACCACTGGAGCAACACGGGGCTGCCTTGCCACACAGACCTGCTATGGAAGTATCGCTCCTCATGGTCGCATAGAAGGAGTTTTACTCTCCCTCTCTGCATGGGAGAAAAAGAGGAACCTCATATTTTCCATTCCCTTGGACCTCTTCAGAAGAGAGATGCTTAGCCAGGCATGGTGGCTCATGCCTGCAATTCTAGCACTCTGGGAGGCCAAAGTGGGAGGATCACTTGAGGCCAGGAGTTCAAGACCAGTCCGAGAAAGAGCGAGACCCCATCTCTACAAAAAATAGAAAGTTAGTCCGGAGTGGTGGTGTTGCCTATAGTTCCAGCTACATGGGAGGCTGAAGCAGGAGGATCACTTGAGCCCAGAGTTTGAGGTTGCAGTGAGCTATGATGACGCCACTGCCCTCCAGCCCAGGTGACAAAGCAAGACCCTGACTCAAAAAAAAAAAAAAGGAGGGATGCTCTGTCTGATGAAAGCTTGAGTTTCAAATCTGGATGTGCTACTGCACTCTTGTACACTTGCGAACAAGATCTCAGACTGGATTTGTATCTGGATCAGTTTTGTTTGGAACGATTTGTGTGTGTGTGTGTGTGTGTGTGTGTTTTCATCCTGATTCCTTGTTTTGAAGAAGATAGAAAAGAAAAGCGGGGAGATATACCCTGAACCATCTGAACAAGGAAAAAGACTGATGTCCTTTTCCAGAGGCCAGCCTGTGTAAGACCTAACCTTTCAGCATCTGTGTTTTCTTACTGTGCAAATTGTGAATGTTATTTCCTCCCTGTGGTGGGGAAGAGATGAATGAGTTAGTGCCTGAGCTTT
Source organism: Propithecus coquereli (assembly GCF_000956105.1). Lineage (NCBI taxonomy): Eukaryota > Metazoa > Chordata > Mammalia > Primates > Indriidae > Propithecus > Propithecus coquereli. The sequence continues at coordinate 4,976,979 of NW_012152618.1, read as the reverse complement.
GACATGTTTCATTGCCTGGGAGGTGAGAATCAAACTGGGATGAAAAGCGTCAGAAACCCCAAATGTCATCCAAGCTGTGACTGCTGCCTGTGACGTCGCCACCTCAGCTCTGCCCACTTCCCCTCTTATTCCTGCTGCAGTTACAGACCCACTGAACAAGCACAAGAGTCTAGCTGCCCAAACAGCTGCCGGCTTTCCATGCGAAGATTCCAAACCACAGCAGCTGAAGTCGGAACTTCTGAAAAAGCATTTGGCAGGAAACACACACAGATGGCCAACCAAGCTCATTTATCTGCTTGTAACTGAAATAGAATCCAAACAAACGGGAGAGAAGTAAAAGTGAACAGGGCAGAGCATGGGAAAATTTACTGACATCAGTATTATCTGCCTACCAAATTGACAGTATGCAAAAGCTAAATGTCACTCTACACAGACATTCAAGTGCTTTGGGAAAAAACGTAAAATATACATGTAAGATTGGACTCACTACGAATAGATGGAAGTTGGTAGAGAAGGCAAAAAAAAAAAAAAAGACAAATGCAACATTGTGAGCAAAATTTGGAACTCAGCCATCTGGTCTGTGTGTGTGTGTGTGTGTGTGTGTGTGTGTGTGTG
>NW_012152618.1:4953742-4976314 GCF_000956105.1 Propithecus coquereli | reverse complement strand
AAAATTTGGAACTCAGCCATCTGGTCTGTGTGTGTGTGTGTGTGTGTGTGTGTGTGTGTGTGAGAGAGAGAGAGAGAGAGAGAGAGCAGTGAGTTAAAGTGCAGCTGTCTGTCCATGGAAAGGTGACTAATAAATGTGCATTTGTCTGCCCTGATTTTTCCCCACTCCCACCTTCTCTCAATGCTTCCCTGATGTTGCCTTGACAATTTCATTTCATTATTATTCATAAGAAAAATGCACTGCTTCTGAGCATCTGTCTGCAATCACAATTGCATCTGGCCTTCAAGGCCACCCTGAGAGGCCAAGGGTCCTGGAGTGGGAGGGTAAGGGTGAGGTGGCTTCTCCTCAGGCTGTGCAGGAGGAGGAGTTCTCAAAGACCCTGTCTGCTGACTAATGGGGCCTCTTTGACAGCAAAGCACGAGTATCACCAGGCTGGGTACCACGTGGGATATCCAATACCACCGTAGCAGACTTCACTCTTCAGGGGGTTTCATAATAGCTCTCACAGTGATTCAGATCCAAGCTGAAACAGTAGGTTCTGATCTCTGTCTAAGTAACACCCTCCTGTCTGAGGCAGACCCTGCCTGCCCTACCCAATAGCTATACCCTCTTCTTGGTTAACAGAAGCACTCTGCATTAGCCTGTGTGATTGTTTCCAAATACTCATCATCTCTCCTTGGGAAAGGATTATACTTCTCTACTCATGAACTTCAGCTTGGCCATAGACTTGTCCCAGCCAATCATATGGGAGTGGAAGTGATGTGTGCCACTTCTGAGAAGAGCCATCAAAATCCTGCAAGTGACCTACTATGTCTCAGCCATGAGATTAGCACATTCCAAATAGAGAAGTTCCATCAGCCTGGGTTTCAGAATGAGGTGACCCATCACAAATGTATAACATGAGCAAAAATTGAAACTTCGTTTCTGTTAGTCACTGAGATTTGGGGATATATTATTACCTTAGTATAATCTTGCCTTCTCCCCATAATTGGCACTGGGCATGTACAACATTGGCTTTGGTTCTGGGAAGTGGGCAAAGAAGGAACATGATCAGAGGCTGGAAGGATGGCACCCCATGTTACACAGTGGTGAAAATTTAGGTAAAATTGTCACCTGCAATAACTTGGAAAGCAGATAATGTCACTAATGTGCCTATGGCTTTAAGCAAAACAACATGGGAAAATACAATGTTCATGGCAAGATTTGGTTGCTCTTGGGTTTAGTTAGCAAGATCCCAGAAAGAAACTATAAGAAAAGAAAGAACTACTTTGTCTGCAAAGATTGAAAGGCAACAAAGAATGTCCAGAAATTCAAGGACTTGCATGATTAAAAGATACAAAAGGTGAAAGGTCACACTGAGTAGGCCTTTTAAATGACAACAGCCAACTACAAGTCAACCTTGTGCTGAGAACCACATCAATGATGTGGCCACACTGCCCTTTGTTAAAACATTTGAATTCATTAAGGTGACATGTAGTAAATATTTTCTTTTGGGCAAAATGGTCCAAGGGAAAGAGACTAAAGGTGTTGACTATACCAAGGATAGGCTCAAGATACAGTCGATGAGGTCTAGAGAGAGTGGTATGTCTCATAAAATGTAGGTGTGGCATGGACATGCCACACGAGTATGAAGCAAACCTTTGTTGTTGTAAGCCACTGAAGTTTGTGACTACAGTTTATTACAGCTCATTCTGAAGGAGATCCTCCCTACATTTGTTTGGGTGGCATTGTTCCCAGTCCGAGGTAGTTAATCACGATTAGTCTACACCAGTCATGGCAATCCACTCTTCCCTGTCAGTGATTGGTCTAGAGTGGTCATGTGACCCAGTTCTGGGCAATATGGACTAAGGTAGGAGTCTGCTGGGGACGTCTGTGAAGGATTTTCTCCCATGATACAGAGAAAGAGCACAACAAAAGAAATCCCCTCTACCCCACCGTCTTAGTCTGCTCTTAACAAAATACCACAGACTGGGTGGCTTAAACCACAGCCATCATTGTGCAGGCTGGAAGTCCAAGATCAAGGTGCCAGCAGGATTGCTTCCTGCGAGGCCTCTCTTCTTGGATTGCAGACAGCACCTTCCTGCTGTGTCCTCACATGGCCTTTCCTCTGTGCATGCGGAGAGTGAGCGAGCTCTGGTGTCTCTTCCCCTTCTCGTAAGGACATGGACACCAGTTCTATCAAATCAGGGCCCCATCCTTATGACTTCATTTAACCTTAATTACCTCCTTAAAGGCTCTATCTTCAAATATAGTCATGTTGGGGGTGGTCAAGGCTTCAACATATGGATTTGGGGGTGGAGAGAGACATAATTTAGTCCATATCACCCATTTCTTTCCTTTTTCCTTGAAATGCTGCCATTTGAAGATATAATGCATGGAACTATTAACCATTGGGGTCCTTGAGATACTGATGATGGCCAACTGGCAGAATGGAAAAGAAGGTCTTTGATAATATCATGGATCCAAAAACCAGCCCTGAAGCTACTGACCTCCATACTTCTTGCTATGTGAAATCGTTTAAGTCACTTTTAATCAGGTCCATCAGTTAATATTAACACAATAATGTTATGTAACAACCAACCTCAAAATCTCAATGTCTTACAATAACAAAAACATTACTCTTACGTGCATGGGTCTGCAGGTTGGCAGGTCTAGGCTGAGCCGGGCTGGGTTTCAGGCTGCAAGTCACCCAGGCTGGGCTCTAGGCTATAGGTTAGGTTTCACATGGTGCCACTCATCCTCCTCAGACCAAGAGCCACCCACCCCAGGCATGTTCTCATAGCAAAGCAAGTCAGTGACCAAACCCAACCATTTTAACAGAGTGGAAAAGTATACTTCACTCACAATGGAGGGGACACTGCAAAGTAACATGACAAAAGCTGTGGCTGTATAATCCTGTTACAGGTAAGTGAAGAATTGGTACCAATAATCCAATCTACTACCTCAGGTTTTACATTACCTGCAGAGGAGAGCATCGTGACTGATTCAGTACCATGTGTATGACTTTCAAATGAAACACAGTAGAGTAGAAAGAACACAGACCTTCTGTTTAGGTAGAGCTAAGTTCAAAGCCTAGCTCCACTCATTTCTAACGACATGGCTCAGTCAATTGATTTAAAGTCTTTGAGCCTTGGTTTTCTCAGCTATAAACAAGTTTTACAACTTGAATAAGAAAGCATAAAAGGGCAGCTCGAAGAGTCTCTGGCACACAGTAGGCAAGCAATAAATCTGTTTCTCTTCCCTCCTTTTATTTATGGAAGCACTCAGAGCACAATTGATAGATAAATATGACTGGACTGATTGAGCAACTTCCATCACTTTCCCTCCATATAATATTTGGAAAGTCCAACTTGCTTATGTGGGCACTCACCTGGCAGAACTGTTTGCAATCAGCAGTGTCTGTAATTCTCTCTCTATTTTTCCAGGTATAAATAATGGGTATGATGAGCATAAGCTCTCTGAAATAAAACAAAAACAAACAAAACATTACTTAAATGGTAGTATTTACTGAACAAGCTAAGGAAAAAGCTGTTATTCCTAATCCTCAATTAAAAATATATATAACTTCCAATGCAACCTCACATGTTTATGTCCAGAACAATCAATTGCTTTTTTCAAAACAAAGGGAAAAAAACAAACTAGTGAGGTCCTTGGTTGCTGTTTGTAACCATTGCTTTTTTGATTTCTCTAAATCTCTGTCATAGCCCAGGTATAAATTTCTGCAAGCAATTGCCATAGCCATTATCGGATGTATGGACACAGTTATTCTGGTCACTTATGGACTTTATTTTTGGTGGCAGGTGGCCTGGCAGTACCTCTTGCTCCAGAAGGGTTTGAAATGCCTGTCAGAAATCACAGAGGGAAGAATACTCTCCTCGTGAAAGTCATTCTGCTCTGACCACCCTGCTGGGCAGCCCGGCACACCAAGGAGCTCTGCTTTGCAGAAGGGGAGCACCCTGAGCAGCAGTCTTTCTGTGCACATTACCTGCAGTGAGACTGAGTCAAGCCTTTGGCTGGAGCCCAGGATCAAGAAATTCTCACATGGCCTGGGGGCTTGTAAAAGAAACTAACACTCTGTGCTAAAGATCTCTTTCTTCAGAGTCTTAGGGCAGGAGGGAATTTTAGAGAGCAGCCAGCAATAGAAAGTATAGAGGCCATTTCTGGAAGTTTTGTTTTAGAGCCGGTAGAGTGAGCATATATCACCCTATGACATCATTTGCAGGCGCTAGTCTCAGGGAGGCAGTACATGAAAGGATGTGGAGGCAGGTGCATCCTGGAGCTGTATACAGCTCATCTCCCTGTGGCTGGAGGGTGGGGCTCGGGAATGGACCGGAGCATTGCTGGGAGTCTCCCTTTCTGTGGATCCTTGCAATTTCTCTCTGTGGCTGGTTTCTTTCTTACAGATGGACGTCTCGATGTGGCACCTTTATTTATCTATTTCCTCATTCATTCTTCATAATTAGCACTTACAGAGGGAATACTATGTACCAGGACTATTCTAGGTGATGGCATACAAAAGTGAGCAAGTCCTGTCTGACTCAAAGATGGTACAGAGAGGGGGAGGACAGGGAGGTGAGGGCCACCAGGAGGAGTGGCCCATGCTCCAGGTACTCTAGGGAGGATGCAATGGATGCTGCCTGGGCTCCAAATTCAGGAGGCATCTGCCTCACAGTGCCAGGGATAACGTCTTAGCTAAGGCAGCATTGGAGCTGGTTTTTGAAGATGGGTGAGGACTCCATGAGTGGAGCTGTGGAAAGGTGGTATGGCCCAGGGGCACACTTGCTGGAAAATGTAGCACCTGTTCAGAGAACAGCAACTAGCTCAGGTTGGCAGGCCTATGGCATGACTAAGAAAAGGCCCTTGCTAAAACTGGAAAGGTAAGATGGCTCTAGAAGCTCCAAGGCCTTGGAGCTCAGGCTGGGAAATTGAGGAGAAGATGGAGAAAAGGGAAGGTTTCTGAGTAGAGCAAAGATAGAATATTACAGCATCAGGTTATGGGCTGGATACTTTAGATCCTATATTCCTTGCAAGAGCTCTTGGGTGCCTGAACAAGAGTTGATAGCCCTAGAAGTAAAAAGAAGGTGACTCTTAGAGACATTTCCAAGGTAAATTTCACAGAATGTGGCAATTAACCGAAGAAGACAATGGCAGCCACACCAAGTTCTCAAGTGAGCTGACAGAAGGCGCTAACCAGGATGGAAGAGCCAGGAAGAGGTGCTGCCCTTTTGATTTGAAATAATGTGTCAGGTTTTAGCACAATATCTTATACATTGTAGGTGCTCAATAAACACTTGCTGAATGAGTGAACAATTGGATGAATTTGTGTTTTGAGTACATATATCATTAATACACAAAGAAAATACATAATAAATTCAGTCTTTCAAATAAGCAAAAGAATGCAGAACACAATAAATATATGCTTTTTTTTGGTAATTAACACAATTAGAATAAAAATGTTGGCTAAGATGCTATGGAAATGCAGTTTCATCCACTGCTAATGGGAATGTAAATTGGAAGAGTTTTTAACCACATAGATCTTACACCCTCACTCACAGTGGTCCACTTCTAGCAACTAGTCTTGCAAAAATCATCCTAACTACAGAAAAATCTTTTGCTATAATAACAGAAATTTTGAACAGTCTAAGTAGGATGTCGAGCAAGTCCATTAAGTATAGTATATCCATACAGTAGAATTTTCTAGACCCTTAAGACAAGGTTTGAAAAGATGGGAAGACTCTTCTTGTTATAATTATGTGAGAAATCTAGTGTCAGCTCCATTACGTTAATGGTAGCTCTCTCTGGAAGATGTGCTTTTAGAACGTTATTATAGGAGACTTGGGAAACAGAGAAAAGTTTAAGGTAGAAAAGAGTTACATATTTGTTTTATAATCAGAGGAAATAACTCATTTTTTTTTCAGAGAGAGAGAGAGAGAGAGAGAGAGTGAGTTTAACTTTTGGAATTTAGGTCCTGGGGTGCGTTCATGGACTTGTTTGGATTTGTTGAAGAGGCTTCTGCAGTTCCTGAAGGCGACATCGTGAGCCCTGGGCTCCCTCTGCTGCCTGCAGAAGGCAGTGACGCTCCCGTCCCTCCAAGCGACTTGAAAAGCTTCCCTAGGACAAAGACTTCCGAGCTCAGAAATGGAAAAAGCTGAGAATTACTCTAAGGAAAGAAAAAAGACTCTTTTTAAATATAGAGGAAACAATGAGATGGGGTTTTGAGGACATAGTAAGATATTTAGGGAGAGGCTGACCTTGTCCCTCTGTGTCCCTAGCAATCCCCGTCAGGGTCGTGCTGGAAACAAACTTATGGGAATAGCTCGTTTGTGGGGTGGAGCTGGGGGAGTTCAGTGCAGGCGATCCTTTCTGCAGCACCTCAGATCCTTCCCATCTTGCCAGGGCCGTCCTGGTTAAATCTGTGCTTAGACACAAGTAACTTTCCCTATAATTAAAACAATGCGTACAACACCCTGCTCCCTTTTTTCCCTCATGTAAATCATATATCAGAATTTATCTTCTACTCCCTGTATCTGAAAGGCATCGCAAACAACTACGCTCTTGTATTACATTTGGAAATTCTACCCAATCTTTCTGAGAAGTGTATCATTCGCATTCTTAATGGCTGGTTTCAGAAATAACTGTATGCTGTGCTTAAAGTTTCTCAGGAAAGCAAAGAAGTCTTGTGAACCTCTGATGATTCCCACATTTATTTTCTCTGTCCAACCACAGATTAAATTGCCATAATAATCAAAATAAGCACTTGGCCTTAGACCCAGGACATGAAAGAATTAGGATCAAGCCAGTAAAAACCTGGCAGTCTATCTGAAGATCCTTTAGATGTTTGTTTTTTTTCTTGCCTCTCCAGGAAATTTGTTTTGTGGGGAATTGTCTGAATTTACTCACTGCATGCTAATATTTATGGTCTTTTTAAATTTATGAATAATTTTAAGAAGAGAAGCTAGAAGAGGAAAAAGCTGATACATGTAAATATGATGTCGGAAGGTATAATTGTGATTTAAGATATTTAATTGTTTAATTATGGGCTGCCCTAAAATGAAGTTTTTCTTGTGCTCATAGATTTTAGGTCATGGCCCCTGTAAGATACTTCTCACCAAAGCACAAAGACTCAGATACAAGTGGGCTCTTACCTTCCTGATGCAATGGTGTGCCGGCTAATGTTTAACAACCAGTTCTCCAGGAGGACGTGTGGGGAAACGCTGATTTGCAGTTTTTGCCAATTTCACAGTGTAAATGCTGCCACCATGGCCGATTTTAAACCACCAATGTGACTTCGCTGAATGTGCGTTGAGATGCACACAATAATTTTATGTGCCTGTATGGGTTGCCTAGAGCACACAGCTGCATGCCATTAATAGATTTCTACTGTTCTTTGGAAGGTTCTATCATAGTTATTTATTACTGATGGAAATATACTGAGTTTTTGTGTAAGTTTGGAAAAGTTTTCAAAACAAATTTGAAAATTGTGCACTTGAATTTCTATGAAAATTTTATAATTCCTGAGTTTGTTTTTTTGTTTTGTTTTGTTTTTTTGAGATAGAGTCTCACTTTGTTGCCCTGGCTAGAGTGAGTGCTGTGGTGTTAGCCTAGCTCACAGCAACCTCAAACTCCTGGGCTGAAGCGATCCTACTGCCTCAGCCTCCCGAGTAGCTGGGGCTACAGGCATGCGCCACCATGCTCGGCTGATTTTTTCTATATATTTTTAGTTGTTCAGATAATTTCTTTCTATTTTTTTTAGTAGAGACTGGTTGTTTTGTTTTTTAAGATTGCTTATTTGGTCTTCTAAATGTGAATAAAGGGAAGAAAATAAACTACATTTTCAACATGACTGATTTATTTTTAATTATAAACTAACATACTTATGACAGGTTCCATTTCCATGGAAGACTATCAGTTTGAGGGGAGAGTTGCAAAATACTGTGTGATAGTCACGTTACCTGTGAGCCATGACTCGTTTGGCTTTGCTGTTCTACTTGGACAGAACCATGAATCTCCCCTTGGGTTCATGTATATGTGACTTTGAACATGACGTCCTTGTTTGCTGAAAATAGAGATCTAATCGTGTTGATGTATTTAAAAAAATTAGCTCAGAACAAGAGATTTAAAACCTAGCAAAATTTTAGGTGGAAATGAGGAGGGATTTCCCCTTTCTTTGGGCATTCCGGAAGAGGAATTGTTCATTGTGCAGACACAAGATGGCGCTGAAAGAGTATCTTTGAAGCAAGGTTTCCTTTATTTCAAGACAGTGTATGGAAATGAGTCATTATGAGATGTGATGTGCATTTTGCTACATGCTGGTGGGCTTTGCTTGTTTGCCTGTTGTGGTGGTTTGTAAAAGAGATCTTTAAAGGGGAATAGGTACTGAGTTGCTATAAAAACATGGTGGAAATATGTCCATGTGTCCTGTAAAATGAACAGGTCAGTGTGAGGAGGTCTGCAGGCTTTGCTTCTGCTGCCTCGGTTTCCCATCCCTCTAAGGAAGCACATTCATTTTGCCTGTTTTTGCCTGTGGCTGACTAAAGGTTTAGGTAGATTTTTGCCCCAGTAAGAAAATGTGTGAGAATCTCCTGGAAGGACCTTGATGTGCAAGGTTTCTCTCTGCCTTTTGGGGGACCTCGAGGCTCCCTGTCGGACTACTCATCAAATGTTTCACTCTTTCCTATCTCTGCCCCTACATCCTATGGCTGCCCAAACATCTGCCCATGCATAGGCCTGGACTTGTGGTGCTTTTGGAATTTGTGCTTTTAATTTATGTTGTTCTTTGTTTTCTAGTCCCTGTATACATTTACATGTGGATCAGTCCAAAGACCCCAAAATCCGGCTACCTTTTGATTGCTCACCCAAAGCATGTGCCTGGGACCACTCCCTCCTATGCCTACCCTCTACTTCTCCTTCTGCCTTGTCTCAGGCTTAGGACCTCCCCTCCTGGGGCCCCAACACTGAGGAATAAAGTAAATCCAAGATCCACTCACTCACCCCCACTTTACATGTTTAACTTTTGATTTTGAAATTTCAGGCTTAGAGAAAAGTTACAAAAATAATAAAAGAATTTCCATATACACTTGGATTCTCAAATGTTAACATTTTACCACGTTTGCTTTATTCTTTTCTCTCTTTCCTGAACCATTTGAGAACAAGCTATAGGTTCCTTCCTCTCAAAATGCCTCAGTGTGCATTTCCCAAAAGCAAGGATGTTTTCTTACATAACCATCACACTTTAATCAAAATCAGAGAACACTGATACACTATTATCTTCAATTTTATTTTTATTTAAAAAGATTTTTTAGAGAGGGGATCTCACTATGTTGCCCAGGCTGGACTCAAACTCCTGGGTCAAGCAGTCCTCCCACCTCAGCCTCACACCTATTGAAATTTCACCAATTGCCCTACTAGTGTCCTCCGTGGGAAAGAAAGGGAAATGTTTCATCTGATCCAGGATCTAATCCAAGGTCACATACAACGTTAGTTGTCATGTCCCTAATCCCTGCTAATCTGAGACAGTTGCTCTGTCTTTGATTTTCATGGCTTTGACATTTTCGAAGAGGCTGTTTGTTTTATAGAATGTCTCAATTTGGGTTTGACTGCTATGTCCTCATTGTCAGATTCAACCTCTGCATTTTTGTCAGAAAAACAACAGAAGTGATGGGTTCTTCTTAGTGCATCATATCGGGAAGAATGGAAAGTTACTATTGGTGACGGTAACATTGCTCACTTAGTTAAAGTGGTGTGTACAGGTTTCCCCATTATAAAGCTACTTTTTCAAACTTTGTAATTAATAAATATGTTCTGGGAAGGTACATGGAGACTAAATTAATATCCTGCTTGTCATCAGTCTTTCCTCTATGATGTCCTCTGGGGATTCATTCATGTCTGAAATGACATGAATGAACTGGTCTTTGCCAAATGGTGATTTTTCTAATTCCATTATTCCTTCCTCACTTATTAATTCATTTTCTACTTTAAGGAAAAGCTTTCCCTTCTTTTCCATTTATTTATTTGTTTTCTTTATATCAGTATGGGTTCATATATGTGTTATTCTATGGGCTTGTACAGTAGTAGGAAAACTGTTTTTTCTTGCTATATTCTCACTCAGCACAATACTTCCTTTCTGACACCAGATGTGGGGGGTTCCTCCAGTGGACATCAACTAGGTCTCTTATAATTCAGTTCAATTCTGATACTATCTACCTGGAGTTAGAGTCATATCCCACGGGCTAAGGGCTGAATCCCACAAGACTGTCCCCATTTCAGACACCAGTCGCAAGTAGCAGGTTGTCACCTGAGCTTCTGACCAACCAACTATAAACTGGGGGTTCCCACAGCCCCCTCCTCAGTTTGATTAATTTGCAAGGATGGTTTACAGAACTCAGGGAATCGGGTTTCCCTGTTTATGTAATAAAGGATGTGCTAAAGGAAGCAGACAAACAGCCAGACAAAGAGGTACATAGAGCAAGGTGTGGGAGGGCCCTGAGCACAGGAGCTTCTGTCCTGGTGGAGTTGGGGTGCCACCCTCTTGGCATGTGGATGTACTTGCCAACCCAGAAGCTCTCTGAACCCCATAGTTCAGGAATTTTTACTTAGGTTATATCACGTAGACTTAACTGATTATAAACTCAATCCCCAGCCCCTCTCCCCATCCTGGAGGTTGAGGAGGTAGTGGGACAGACAGTTCCAAGTATCTAATTAAGGCTTGGTCTTCCAGGTGACTAGCCCCATCCAGGAGCCCACCAAGAGTCACCTCATTAGAACAAAAGATTCTCCTATCATCCAGGAAATTCCAAGGATTTAGGAGCCCTATGTCAGGAACTGGGGTCAAAGAGAGACTAAATAGTAGAACAAAAGGTGTACCTAATACCCCTAAGGCCCCATAAATTACAAGGGTTTTAGGAGCTCTTTGTCAGGAACTGGGACAGAGACCAAATATATATATATTTCTTATTACATCACAGTATCATAGGGCTATAACCTGTTGCTATCATTATTTATTTTGATGCTCAAATTGTCCCAAATTTAGCCAGTAGAGAGAGCCTCTTTTAAGAGGGTGTTTTGTCCTTTTGACATGTTCTCATCATTCTTTGAGCAATTATTTTCTTTCTAGTGGAACAAGATGTTCCGGGTTTATCTTGTACTTTCTCAACCCCAGCCCTGAAATCAGCTATTTCTGCAAAGAGCCCTGGCTCCTTCTGTGAAGGATGGAGGTTAGAAACAGAGATCTGATGATTACTGTAATTACCCCAAGGCACTTGCTTTTCCATTACCTATCCTTACTCTTGTCACCAAAAACAAAACACGTGTAGTAAGAGAAAATTATTTTCCCTGGTCTATATATGTTGCCCAAACTCTAGAATTTCTGGGTCCCTCAAAGAGTGGGGACTAACTCTCTCTTTGTTGGGCTTACCTCTGCCGACACTGGTTGTGACTTTCAACTCTGAGTACTAAATGCTGATGTTGACCCCAAACCATTCTGGTTTGAAGGGTTCATGCCCGTTTCACCTCGATGCAATAGACAAGAAATCCCAGAAAACTGCAGAAGGAGCTCTAATCGACCTTTAAGCCCAGAGTTAAATTCATTATGCCAGGATGTGATAAAAACATGGGATACCCAAACTCTATGGTATTGCTGGTTAGCATTTTTTTAAGTTAAAGAATGTTTAGTCTCCCAGAAGATAAAATCATCTTAATACCAAGCTACCACTTCCCATGTCATTATGCAAAATTTTCATAAAATGAGGTGCTGAATAACTGAATATCATCCTGATTCGGTGTTACCTTGATCTGTTGGTGTCCTAGTGCACTTTTATCCCACATTTCTGCTGACTCCAGGCAGGAACTGGAAGCAAACATTTTGTATGAAGAGCTTATCATCTGATTTCCACCTCTACCCACACACCACCCCCGTCCCTACCTTTTTACCTCTTGGTGATCCTTTCAAATTCAAGCAACCTATGGCCAGAGGCCCAAACTTGGCCCAAGGCCTGGTTTTGTATGACCCGCAAGCTAAAAATGGGTTTTGCAGTTTTAAAAGGTTGTAGAAGAAGAAGGAGGAGGAAGAAGAGGAGAACAAAGAGTGACAGAGACCACACGGGACTTACAAAACCTAAAATATTTACTATCTGACTTTTTGCAGAAAAATGTTTGCCAATCCTGGCTCTATTTGAGCCTCATAGAAGTCAGGTGACGTAAGCAGCAGCGCAACTCTTATTTCCATTTTTAAAATGAGGAAATTGAGGCTCAGGGAGGTTAAATGACTCACACAAGGTCACACACTAATACTTGGAGGAAGTGGAGCAAAAACCAGCTGTTCTGACTTAAAAAGTCCACTTAGTCTGCTAGTTTGCTTCTCCTTTAATGAGAAGTGAACAATATTTTTTCCTAATTAGAGTAAGGTGATAAACATGGAGCTAAGTTTGAGTGAACTGTGTAAGTCATACCGTAGTAATTGGCTTTGCTGCGGAGGGCAGATCAAGAGAGCTGGCAGGAACTCACCACACCGCCTGAAGTTTCTGCTCAGACAGGCACCCGTGAGACCCACATACATCTACTGCGGCCAGTCCCATGACTGCGCTCTTCCCAGAAAGGTAGGAGAAATCACATGCAGGGCCGGGCTGTATCATGTCGAGGGAAGGGGAATAAACACTTATGAACGATAATGCAATCAATCTACCCCCCACACAAAAGACCAGGCTGCCAGGCCTTTGGACACTAATCCTGTACCCTTTCCACAACCATACAGGGCCTCCCAATTCATGGTGAAATTGTTTTTCCTCAAAGGGTTAAAACAAAAGTCTCTTAACTGCCACAATGTCATGAAGACATCAGGGGTGAATAAACCAGATTAACCATGAAAAATTCTGACTCATGGTAATCTGTAGCTAATTAGTTATCAACAAGTTTAGCATGGCATGATGGGTCCGAAGTTGGGTAGACATTTCCCGTTCTTAGCGGTAGCATCGCAAAAGCTTCTGATGCAGGGAGGTGAGTCCTTTCTGGGGCCTATGCTGAGCTGAAAGGAAAATGAAGCTCCGTTACTTCCTACTTCATCTACCTCATCATTAGATAATCTCTCACCTGCACCCCTGGTAGAAGTAATCCTCTCCTAGACTCTTATTATATTATACAGTTAGATATTATACCCTGTTTTTGCTGCACTAGCTGGTATTAGGGGTAGGGAAATGAACAGAATAGTTAAAAGAGCTAAAAGATTACATGATTCTTCAGCAATTGGGACTCCAGGAGGGGGTGTCCTGAGCCCCGAGATAGGCAGAACGAGAAGTGGAGGGGTAAACACACAGGCTGCCATTGTTAAGAGTCCCAGCCTGAGCCTGTGACAGCCTTGCCAAATGAATGAAAGCCTCACTGTGGATTCGTGGCACCTTCAGCTGTGCTGGTGGGGGAATGGGGAGCTGGAGATGCAGGCTACAGAGGGACAGTTCATGCTCTGCCTCACAAAACCTGGCAAACACTCGAATTCCATTTTTCCAGCCGTGGGCAGCAGGGAGGACCGCTGCTGGAATGGCACACTAGGTGGCCGCTCTGTGTGTCTCAGAGATAAAACCGAGGCAGCACGAACGGCATAATTGCACTCAGCTTGCACTGTTCTCACCACTGAATGGAAGGTGGAGTTTCCGTTTCATACTGAATGAAAATAAATTTGAAATATCCTCTCAAGTTCGAGTATTGGAAGTCAGTGCTGACTATGCTAGTTTTTATTATTCTGGGAATAGTAATAATAATAGATCAACTGACATTTGCTGGGCATCTGCTGCAATTCAAAAACTGTGGTTAGTATGTCCATACATAAATCCAAATTCTCCGAGAACCCCAGATCCCCCGAGTCTCTAGTGCACATGCCAAGTGCACTTCGATTGCCAAGCACAGCCACGCATTCAAGGAGAAACAAAGCCGTTCTTGCTGAAAGCAACCAAGTTACATAGACATAGAAGAGCTCACACCTGGCTTTATTGGCCTCGTTTGCAGAACAAGAGCCTGGAATTCAAGGCAGCCCTTGGTCTTCTTCCCCTTAGCCAGAGAGAGGTAGTCTAGCCAGACACTGCTAGACACTTGAGTTGGTTTGCATTTCTCCACCATTCCCATTTAAAATTCCGATCAACTTTATTCATAATCAAGGGTCCTTTAAGCATCTGCTAAAACTAATCAATTCTGCCAAATGCCTTAAAATGTTTTTTTGTTTTTTTGGTTTTTTTTTTGAGACAGAGTCTCACTGTGTTGATATCATTTTCAAGCAATTTTCTAGTATTTGGTCTCTTTGGGTTCAAGCATGGTATGTTGTATATTAAAAAAAACTTTAGAAGCTTAAACTTCTGAGTTTTAGCCATTTTTCACAGCTCTTCAATAGGAAAAAAAAAGCACATGATGGTTTTTTCTGATTTCTGGTCATGGTTTCATCAATTGCAGATGAAAGATTACTTCCGTAAGGCAGAGCAAGTGTAATGTATTTTTGAAGAGAGATGTGGAAATGTCAGATGCTTAGTAAAGCTTAATAGTAATTAAAAGTATTAGTGATTCAAGTAGCTTAATATCAACTTTAACATTATCCTTACAGTAAATAGGAATTTTGCAAGTTAGTTAACAGCATTCGTATGTTATATAATGATATGCCAGAGAACTTTTGTGTATGACCAGGTATCCTCTTTCTTCTTTTATAAATCTATATAACCCACATCATGCTCATTGGAGATGAGAGGTACTATTTAAATATATAGACAAATGGCTGTACCAATCTTTTAGTAGGAATTTTGGAAAATATGACTTCAAAGAGCTTCATATTTTGGGCATTTTTAGAAGTATATGGTAGCACAAATAGTACCGAGCCTTTATTTCTAGCCCAGAGCTTCGTGCAATGATATTCTTTTTATCTGTGAAGAGGAATTAAGAAATTCCTTAATAATGTGAGAGAAGAATCTTAAAGCCTGTCCTGGGGTCTGCAGTTCTGGGGACAAGAAGCCCTGGTGGGTAGCTTCTGCAGCTGCAATGTAGGAGAGCACGTGGTTTGAAAGGTTCAGGTCTTCATTCATTGGCCTTGGTGATGTGAATTAGCTAAGCACCCAGCTGAGTCTCAGTAATGTTTGGTCTGGTGAGGCTGACATCTCAGACACTCTCTGCCGGCAGCCATCTGTGAGTTTGAGACCTGGTATTCAATGACATCACAGGGAACAGAGCCAGAAGCAAAGGTGTGATACAGTAGAGGACGTGGAGTTTTCCTCTGGAGGGT
The DNA here is from genome assembly GCF_000956105.1 of Propithecus coquereli. Classification (NCBI taxonomy): domain Eukaryota; kingdom Metazoa; phylum Chordata; class Mammalia; order Primates; family Indriidae; genus Propithecus; species Propithecus coquereli. Next base: position 4,961,067 of record NW_012152618.1, on the reverse strand, counting down.
CCAGTGCTCATTTTACCCACAACGTTGAACTCACTGAATACCAGCCCCTGCGTGTACCAGCTAGGCACTGGGGATTCAGACACAAATGTGTCAGGGAGCAAGAAGCCACCATAGAGCAGCAAACTAGCCAGTTTCTGAATGCTTTCTAGGTAATCCAGTCCTGTTAAGTGGGACAGTAAAAGACAGCCTTTTGCCCAAAACTCAGAATTCACAATTATTTTTCAAGTGCCTTCTAACCAGTATTCCTGCTAAGCTTCGTCCCCAGCTCATATATGTACACATTTGAAGATAAATAGAGAAGGTTTGGGGAGAAACCGTCAAGTCTGACTTTCTTCTTCCTCTTCTTCCACCAACCTGAGATCTTCCCCTAGAGATTGAAATAAGTTATTATCATGTAGCGCAATATACAGGTGAGGAAGTAATGAAAACAGAGACAAGCAAAACAGAGATGAAGGAGAATCCTAGAGAAAGAGTGAAGCTAAAGAAATTGTGAATTCCAAGATTCACAATTCTGGCGATGGAGACTGTGTGTGTGTGTGTCTGCATGTGCGCGCGTGCTCGTACATGTACACCTGTCTACATGCATGCATTGCACACACCTGTCTCCCCTCAGCTCTCTTTGGTTCATAAGTGGTTCCCTGGTGGCAATGCCCCACGCCAGAGTCTGGGCATCGTATTTTATAGCCTGTCAGTTCCACTGAAATCTGAATGGGAGAAATCTCAGAAAATAAGCTGGTGTGTCTCCTTTTTGTCACCATCCCATCCTGCCTTATATCCCACACACGATGCCAACGGAAGAGACCAGCACTGCCTCACAATTTATAGCCGCACACCTGAGCTGGTCACCTACATCCTTTCTCTCCACCTCAGATTATCCTGCTTGTATCAGTTGAATTGCCCAGTTCACGCTGTAACAGCGAATGACTCCCAAACCTCAACAGCTAACAACAATGCGAGCTTGTTTCTCACTTCAGTTCCATGTCCATTTTGAGTGGGATTCAGCCCCACTCCGCGTCCAGGACCCAGGCCGCCAGAGCAGCCCCATTGCATTTCAACGTCCAAAGCAACTCTTCACAAGGCCGCTTTTGAGTTCCTGAGAGCATATTCCTACCCCAGGAGGGCGCTCCGGTTCATGGCTGTGCCTGACGTCAGTGGCCTGAGGAGGCCTAACCCACTCCAGGTGGGGCCGGCTAAGGTCTGAGCAGCCACAATACAGCACACCACTCCAGCTTTTCCCAGATCCTGACGGATCAGTGATGGTGCTGGCCACCATGTCCCCAACCCAGTCTCTTATCTTCTCAATCCACCTTCTCGAATGCCAGCAAAGTTATTTTCCTAAAGAACGTCTCTGATTATGTCACTCTGGAGAGATTTTTCATCCTCGTCATTGCCCACGTATTATGGTCAAAATCATTTAGCAGGGCGCTCCCAGCCGGCCCAGGTCCAGCAGCCGCTCCCTCCCTACCTCTTTGTTTTCATCTGCACCACAACCTGAAGACATCCCTGCTCTGCTTAATTCTGCAGGGCTGGGAGCCTCATGGTGTGTGATGAAGCACGCAGCCTCTGGAGTTCTGTGGCTCTGAGTGAAAGCGCTGTGCGTCTACTTGCTGGCTACACAATCCCGGCAAGGAGCTCCACCTCTCTGAAGCCATACAAGTCACCTGGGGAAGGGGGCATATAATAGGATCCAGCTCATGTGTCGTTTTGGTATTCAATGACTTGCTATAATAGAAGCTTTATGCCCGTCCTTGTGCGGCTCAATAAAGGGGAGCTATTGTTTCTGCTGCTGGGACTGGTTTTATTATTACTACTTCCTGACCACATCTTTCAGATCCACACATCTCCACCCAAGCCTCTCCCTCCCCCTCGAAGGCTTTCTCTCCCACCCCACCCACACCCAACTCTTCTCCACCTGTTAAAATCCTGCTTGTCTTTTCGTCTTAACTGAAATTTTAATTGCAATAATTGTAAATTCACCTGTGGTAGTGAGAGGTAATACAGAGAGACCCCATGTGCCCTGTACCCAGCTTCCCCCAGTGGTAACATCTTGCAAAACTATAGTACAATATCACCACCAGGATGTTGATACAATCAACGGATCTGTGCCGTTGTACTTTGTGTGTGTGTGTGTGTGTGTGTGTGTGTGTGTGTGTGTGTGTGTTTAGGTCTATCTAATTTTATCACCTACGTAGGTTCAAGTACCCATCACCACAGTCAAGACTCAGAGCAGGAGCAGGTGCCTGACCATGGGCTCCCTCTTGCCCTTGCAGAAGTGCATCATCTCCCTCCTACCACCTCACCCGCCCCCCAAGCCCCTGGCAACCACCAATGTGTTCTTCGCTTCTATCCTTTTGTCATTTCAAAAATGCTCTGTAAATGGAATGGTACGACATACGATCTTCCAGGACTGGCTTTTTTCACATGGCATAATTCCCTGGAGAATCATCCCTATTGTGTGTATCAAGAGTTTGTTCCTTTTTATTGCTGCCTACTCATCTTTTAAGGTCCTCTGTAATACCTGCTCAGATGCCCCTGACTGGAATTAATCACCTTCTCTGTGCTCACTTACCAGTCTTTAATAACCCTCTGTGATTCAAAGCTATTTAACAACCAGGTTCTATATTTGCATAACTCTTCAGGATTTATAAAGTACTCCTGCATACATTATTGCAGTTCATTTCATGTAAATGCCTCTCTCATGTCTTTGCCCACATTTTGATGAAATAGAGATGTGCCCCCTCCGCTTCCGTCATGGGCATCGAATTCAATGCCTGTCACACACAGCGCGCTCCCAGTCACCGCTGCATGGGTGGGATCCTTTTGTATAGAAAGCCTTCTCCTGTGCATGATTCAAGCTGACTAAATAATGCTATCATTTGGTGCAGTTGAAGGGGCAGATGTTTCTGGCTCTAGGTAAAATAAAAATTGTAGAACAAGATTTTTTTTTAATGTAAAAGCGTATCATAATAGACTGATTTAGAAACCTCCTTTGGGGGATGATAACTTAGGTATTTCAATATGCAAGTATTACCATAATAAAAACTGAGTATGGAAAAACATGATGCCCTAGATTTTCTTTCAAGGGAATAAATTGAACACAGGTTTGCATCAGAAGTTTATAAGCATGATGGTGTTTTTTAGCATAAATATGGAAAGATTATATGTTGCCTAAGAATGCACTAAAAGTGTCAAATATTGTTTAAACATCAGATGTGCATATACAAACACAAACACTTGTTCATTTGCCAAGGTCCTAAACATGACATGAATCAGCTGTACCTGCTGATCTCCAATGCATATTGCACCCTGGCCAATCACACACCTGAATGTTAGAATCTTGGGTGGTGGGATGAGGGAGGAGAATGAGGGTGGGGAAGGCCAAGGGGGAGTTATCCCAGTGCTGGAGGAAAACTGGAAATGAGCAACGGCGGCATCAGAGACACTGCTGGGAACCAAAGTCTGTGAGGGAAATATACAAAGAAGGGGTCATAGTTGAGCTGAATTTTGGAAGGTAAATGGGCATCACATGGGAAGGGCACGCCAGATAAAGGAAAGAGCTTAAGAGAAGGCATGACTATGAAGAGGCATGTTGTATGTTCAGGGAGTTCAAGAGTTCCTTGGTGCTATAATGTGGGATCTATGGAGAGAGGAGTAAAGGGACATATCCTGTTTTTACCTAAATTTTGAGAGTTTGGAGAGCAAGGACTTCCCCCACTCTATCAGAAAACCTAGGGCCCTCAGTAGACTTGTAACTTGGGGACCAGGTTCTAAAGATAACATGCAAGGTGAAAATAAGGTATAGTCAAAGTTGCTCTTGAAGAATCTCTGAAATTGTCCATAAAGCACAGGAAACAGACATCTTGCCTTGCAAGATTCAACACAAACACATTTTCCTCCGGCACTGAAAGAGATCGGGATGTTTCTGCTGTTGAACACAGAACAAAGTGGTTGGTTCACATTGATGTTCATCAAGATACCACTAATAGAGTAGAAAGACAAGCTAAGAGTGGAAGAAGATATGTAAAACACATGTAACCCTCATAGAACTTGTATGCATAATATATGAAGACTTCCTACAAACAAATAAGAAAAAGGCATACCATTTATTTTTAAATGACCTAAAAACATAAATAAGCCCTACAAAAGAGGATGCACGAATGGCCGATACACAGGAGAAGGTGCTCAACCTCATTGGTCATCACAGAGATACAAATTGAAACCACGATGAGATAACGTGTACCTCCGCCAGAATGGTTATATTGTACTTTAAAAGAATACAATAGACTCAAAAACACCAAATACCTAGGAATAAATTTAACAAAAAATATAGAAAAATTCTTGATGAAAACTACAAACATTGCTTAGAAATATTAGAGAAGCCTAAATAAATGGAATAATATACTAGGTTTATGGTTCGGAAGAGTCAATGTTGTCATTTCCCCAAAACTGATCCATCAAGTCAATGAAATCTCAATCAGAATCTTTGAGTGCTGTTTTTTTTTTTTTCAGAAATTGACAAATAGATTCTAAAATTTACATGGAAATGCAAACATCCCAGACTAGCCAAGAGCAAATTTGAATAACTACACTACCAGATTCCAAAAATTATGAATTTACACTAATTGAGACAGTGTAGTATTGGTGTTAGGATAAACAGAAAATAGAAAAGAGTAAGAGGTTCATAAATACACCAATACCTGCAATCACTTGATTTTTGACAAAGGCACCAATGCGATGTAATATGGAAAGAATGGTCTTTTCAATAAATGATGCTAAAACAACTGATTAGCCATATGTGGAGAAAAAAATGAACCTTGACCTGTACCTCACCGTAAATAAAAATTAATTTCAGATGAGTCACAGACCTAAAAAGAAAAGCTAAAACTATAAAACCTCTAGAAGAAAACATAGAAAAATATCTTAATATTTCTATGAAAGGACACAATCAACACTAACAATAGAGTAGTAAGTTAGTGTTACCAAATATAAACACTTGAACACACCATTAAGAAAGACAAGCCACAAACTGCAAGAAAATATTTACATCAGCCCAAGGACTTACCTAGAACCATAAATAATTCCTTCAAATTAACAGTAAGAATTCGAACAGCCTGGTGTCAAAATGGACAGAAAACTCAAACAGACATTTTACAAAATAAATTACCTAAAAAGTTAATAAGCATATTAAAATTGTTCAACATCATTGCTATCAGAGTCATGCTTATGTAAATCATACTTTATACCACTATGGACACACACAATAATTTTAAATTTTAAAAGACTCTCAATACCAAGTATGGGCAAGGATGTAGAGCAAATGAAACTCTCATACACTGCTGGTGGAGTGTAAATTGGCATACTTTGTAAAAAAAACAAAAGTTTGATGGTATCATTGAAGTTGAATATTCTCATACCAAATGACCCAGCAATTCCATGTCAAAGTATAATCCAGTGGAAATTCAGGGACATGGGGACCAAAAAATATATATAAGATGCATCACTCATAATAGTTGAAATATTGTGTATCAAGAGTTTGTTCCTTTTTATTGCTGCCTACTCATCTTTTAAGGTCCTCTGTAATACCTGCTCAGATGCCCCTGACTGGAATTAATCACCTTCTCTGTGCTCACTTACCAGTCTTTAATAACCCTCTGTGATTCAAAGCTATTTAACAACCAGGTTCTATATTTGCATAACTCTTCAGGATTTATAAAGTACTCCTGCATACATTATTGCAGTTCATTTCATGTAAATGCCTCTCTCATGTCTTTGCCCACATTTTGATGAAATAGAGATGTGCCCCCTCCGCTTCCGTCATGGGCATCGAATTCAATGCCTGTCACACACAGCGCGCTCCCAGTCACCGCTGCATGGGTGGGATCCTTTTGTATAGAAAGCCTTCTCCTGTGCATGATTCAAGCTGACTAAATAATGCTATCATTTGGTGCAGTTGAAGGGGCAGATGTTTCTGGCTCTAGGTAAAATAAAAATTGTAGAACAAGATTTTTTTTTAATGTAAAAGCGTATCATAATAGACTGATTTAGAAACCTCCTTTGGGGGATGATAACTTAGGTATTTCAATATGCAAGTATTACCATAATAAAAACTGAGTATGGAAAAACATGATGCCCTAGATTTTCTTTCAAGGGAATAAATTGAACACAGGTTTGCATCAGAAGTTTATAAGCATGATGGTGTTTTTTAGCATAAATATGGAAAGATTATATGTTGCCTAAGAATGCACTAAAAGTGTCAAATATTGTTTAAACATCAGATGTGCATATACAAACACAAACACTTGTTCATTTGCCAAGGTCCTAAACATGACATGAATCAGCTGTACCTGGTGATCTCCAATGCATATTGCACCCTGGCCAATCACACACCTGAATGTTAGAATCTTGGGTGGTGGGATGAGGGAGGAGAATGAGGGTGGGGAAGGCCAAGGGGGAGTTATCCCAGTGCTGGAGGAAAACTGGAAATGAGCAATGGCGGCATCAGAGACACTGCTGGGAACCAAAGTCTGCGAGGGAAATATACAAAGAAGGGGTCATAGTTGAGCTGAATTTTGGAAGGTAAATGGGCATCACATGGGAAGGGCACTCCAGATAAAGGAAAGAGCTTAAGAGAAGGCATGACTATGAAGAGGCATGTTGTATGTTCAGGGAGTTCAAGAGTTCCTTGGTGCTATAATGTGGGATCTATGGAGAGAGGAGTAAAGGGACATATCCTGTTTCTACCTAAATTTTGAGAGTTTGGAGAGCAAGGACTTCCCCCACTCTATCAGAAAACCTAGGGCCCTCAGTAGACTTGTAACTTGGGGACCAGGTTCTAAAGATAACATGCAAGGTGAAAATAAGGTATAGTCAAAGTTGCTCTTGAAGAATCTCTGAAATTGTCCATAAAGCACAGGAAACAGACATCTTGCCTTGCAAGATTCAACACAAACACGTTTTCCTCCGGCACTGGAAGAGATCGGGATGTTTCTGCCGTTGAACACAGAACAAAGTGGTTGGTTCACATTGATGTTCATCAAGATACCACTAATAGAGTAGAAAGACAAGCTAAGAGTGGAAGAAGATATGTAAAACACATGTAACCCTCATAGAACTTGTATGCATAATATATGAAGACTTCCTACAAACAAATAAGAAAAAGGCATACCATTTATTTTTAAATGACCTAAAAACATAAATAAGCCCTACAAAAGAGGATGCACGAATGGCCGATACACAGGAGAAGGTGCTCAACCTCATTGGTCATCACAGAGATACAAATTGAAACCACGATGAGATAACGTGTACCTCCGCCAGAATGGTTATAT
>NW_012152618.1:4950315-4951581 GCF_000956105.1 Propithecus coquereli | reverse complement strand
ATTAATTGGACAACTAAAAATATATAGAAAAAAAAATGTTGTTGCTATTATCTCCTTAAGAAATGTTTGAGATTTTAGAAAACATTGGAAATAATTAAATGAATATTTGCATGTCTATGTTTCTGTTTCTCCAGTGTGAGAGATAGCTTGACCTTGGAGCTGTATATCTGAAGGTCAAAGGAAGGCTATGGCCCTATTGGAGCTCCCCCTGCATAACTGGCACCAAACTCATGAGCCATCCTTCCAGGTCCCCTCCCCCACAATCTCATCTCAGCGACAGCTATTTTCTTGCTTGACATCCTCATAGAGTATTTATATACACCATGTTGCTGAATAACCTAAGCCAAGGTCAAAAGTAAACCAGAGATGGAACTCAGGTTACAGACAATGACCTTCATACATCAGTCTAAGCTCGCAGTTGTAGAGAGAGGAAAGGATTCAACATCTCTCAACACCGATGTTAGAGGGCAAATCATAAACAAACTAGAATCTGCAGCAAATTCAATGATGCTATTCACCTCGTGTCTTTCTTCTGATTGGAACGAGGAGTCTGCAGAGGAATAGCTTTTAATAAACCCAAAGACTGGAAAGCATTTGGCAGGTGGCTGTGTTCTTGGGAGCCAGGCCCTTATTAGTTAGCCTAATTTAGAACAGATCTCTGGTCTCTTTTTATAAAGAACTGTTGATGCTCAGCAAATAGTAAGTAATAATAATAAGGTTCTCTTGTGAAAACAGAGTTTTTGTTTATTCTAGACTATGTATAAACTGTGAGGAGTGGGGCGGACAGGAGGTGCTGTTCTTTTCCCTAGAAGCGATTGAGATGGGAAACATCGCAAATATTGCCTAAACACAGAGGTCAGAAGGAAAATAATAGGAGATTTATAGCATTTAGCGAATGAATTTACTTCATCTAACAAGGAGGAAGTCAAATAGCATTGCTCAGCAGTCAGCTTCTCCTGCATGCTCTTTCCCTCTCTCTCTCTCCTCCCTCCCTCCCTTCCTCTCTCTCTCCCCCTCTATATTATAACTTTTTGCTTATCCCAAAGTTAAGTCATATCCAATAGAGAAAATTTAAATAAGGTAAACAAAAAGAAAGAATGCACCTACCACCTCGTTGCTCAGAGATAGCCACTGTTTATTTTGTCAGGATTTCTTCCTGATTACATATTTTTTTAAAAAAAAAGAAAGGTTTCTAAGGTTTTTATTATACATCCTGTTTTTTAATTGCTTTATTCTGAAAAAATGTTTTTAATATTTTCTCATATT
>NW_012152618.1:4935667-4949267 GCF_000956105.1 Propithecus coquereli | reverse complement strand
TGAAAGAATGGAGTTGTGGGCTTCCGTCTCAACCCTGCCTGCCATTAAAATCATTCAGAGAGTTTGGGAAATGATGATGCCCAGGCCCCCTCCAAGAGCAAGAGGATCAAAACCTCTGGGTGGGCCCTGGCATTGCTCTTTTCTAATGTGCATCCAGGGTTAGAACCACCAAGACAGAGAATGAGGATGTGCCATTTAAATAGGTTGATCAGAAAAAGCCTCTATATTTGTGCAGAGATTTAAACAGGGTAAAGGAATAGGCCATGCAGATATCTGGAAAAGCCGCAGAGTGAGCACCTCGCCCAACATCTGGCACTTAGTGGGCATGAAGGAGCGAAGGAATGAGTGAATGAATGGACGCATCAGGATATGGAATAGTGTCAGGGACGTTAGTTTGGAGAGGACTAAATTCTTTGGGCACTTGCATTGGGGTCCCCAAGCCCACCTAGTTTCAGTGATTGGCAAGAAGGACCCACAGAACCCAGCATATGGTTATTTTCAGGACTCAAATTTATTACAGCAACAGGATCCAAAGCAAGACCAGGAAAGGGAAGTCCAGAGGAAACCAGGTGCAAGTTTCCAAGAGCTTTCTTAATTCCTCCCACAAGGAGCTATGACACCACCTGTGAAATGTGTCTATTCCAGAAGCTTGTTGGAGACTCAGCACTCAGGGTTTTACTGGGGCTGGTCACGTAGGCACCCTCTGCCCTACACGAGGGATTCCTGGCTCCCAGAAGGAAGGCAGGTGTTCAGCGTAAACCATATTGTTGTGCAAACAGTTTAGGTGCAGTGAGCCACACTTGGTAGTTGGGGAATGGTAGTAACCCTCCTAAAATCCAAGTTCCCAGGTGCTAGTCAAGGGCCAGCCTTGCAAGCAGGTCTTTCGGAGGAGAGCAGTCCCAGGCCTCTGCTGTGTTAACTCTTTTCTGCACAGCACTGTACACCAAGGGCCAGATCAAGGACATTAGGGGTGAGAATAGAAGGCAAAAGGGTACGCATGAGAATTTTGACAATTGTTTAGATATGAGATGTGAAGAATTATCTGGTTTTTAGAGATACTCAGCCTTTCCTCATAGCACCTTCTGTCTTTCTTTAATGCTGCACATTACGATCATAATTCACTAAACAGATAATCCCACAAATAATTGAGTCTGGTCTCCCCATCTAGACCATAAACCTTGTAAAATTTTTGTCAGCACACAGGAAACTTTCTTGCACAGCGTAGCTACTCAACCAACATTTATTTGAATGAATGGATGGATGGATGAGGGTATCAGGAAGAGGAGAGACTCGGGGCAAGAACACAAGTTGAACTGGAGGTTCAGGCAGGATGCCTATGCGCAGATGCAGGGCAGCCTGGGGACTGGCAGCAGGTGTGTGCCCAGGCTCAGGCTCCAGGGAGCCCCAGTGAATCTCAGGGATCAGTCCTCTGCCCCCTCATGTGTCATGACCCTCACCGTAGGGACCATGGCTTTGGTAGTTGATTAAATGATACAGATACCTCTAAGGGTTTCATGTGTGAGCCTCACTCAGCATTCCTCCTGCAGATACTCATTGAGGCCCTGCTACATTCGAAGTTTGGTGTTGCCTTCAGGGGTCACTGACATGAATTAGTAGACACGGTTCCAGCTTCAGGAAGTGGAAACGCCATGAGTGAGCTGGACAAACCAAGCAGTGCACGTCGCAGAGCACAGGCACAGGCACCTGCCACATGGTGGGTGCTCCATACTGTGTTGATGAATGATGTGAATGAAGCTGTAACCTTGGGTACAGCAGGTGTCTAATGCGTTGGCGAGTAAGAGGAGACTGAGAAAGAGCAGAGAGGTGGGAGGGAAACCAGGAGACAGGAAGGCAATTCAAGAAGCAGCACTGGGCAGGTCTGGAAGGCGGGGTGGGGGAGGTCGGGAATGTCAGGTGCTTCCATGAGACACGTGAGATGAGCACCGAAGGGCAGGCATTGACTTAGCAGTCCCCAGACAGTCTGTGACCACAGCAAGAGCACTTAGAGCTGGTGTCGAGGGCGGAAGCCGGTCGGTGGGAGTTGAGGGAGGAATGGGAAGTAAGGGACCGGAGAGAACTCGCGAAACCTTCTCCTGGAGAACTTTGGCTCTGAATGACAGGAAAGAGCAGTTTAGCCATTTGTGGGGTTAAGGTGGAGGCAGTCAGATCCTTAAGGTAAGAGAAGCCTAGTGTGTTATATGCTGAGGGAAAACTCAGAGAGGAGAACTGAAGAAGGAGCTGAGAGTACGTGTTAGAAGGAGCACGTTGCAGAGCAGCCTGCAGCAGAAGGCCAGAGAGCAGTGTGAGCAGGTGTGATGAATCTGTTTTTGTTTTTTGGGGGAAGAGTTGGGTTCCCACCTGATAGGTGAAAAAAAGGGAGGCTTAGAGAGGGGGTGAAGATGGTTGGATTTTTTTGGTGGATGGTGGTGGTGGTTATTGTTTTTTAAGTGTAAGGAATGGAAGAGACAGAGCTAGTGAGAAAGTCCCCAACAAGATGGCAAGCGCTTTAGGAAAGGATTGGAGCATTTGTTGCTTAGGTGTCCTTTACAGTAGACAATAGCAATACCACATCCGAGCACGCTGGAGTGAGATATGAAGTTCAGTTTCAACAACTATATTAAAAAAAACTTTAGGTTAGGCCACATAAAATTGCCACTTTATTAAATTAAACACAATTGAATATTGGCATTTTATATGGCAATATTACATGAGGAAACCCAATTTCCTCTTCTATCTAGTGCAGTGGTACCTGTTTATAAGGCCATCATGAGGATTGAATGCTGAGTCTTGTAAAGGATTTTTTTTTTATTTTATGGTAGGTCGTGCCTGTCACACAGTGAGCACCAATAAGTGGTATCTCTTGACTGGCAATTGTTGACTTTGGTGTAGGTAAAGTGGCCCTGAGGGCAGAGAGACTGAGGAAAATGACATCTTTATGTTCCTATGTGATTCATGAAGTGGGCATTTCTTATAAGGTGAGTTAAAAGTGAACGGTCACAAGAGTAAACTCGTATGTAGTTTTTCCTTTGTTGAGACATTAGGAAAAATTTTTGAGAAATGTAATGTGCAATCTCTGATATGTCTTCCGGGTCACAGTCGTGTAGTTGCGGAAGGCTCAACCACAGCACAAACTGTGGTTCTTCTTCCTGAAACAGTGCTACATATTCCAGAAAGATAGGTACATAACACTTTTAAAAAATGCTCCAAGTAAAGGCACTCTACAGCATTCTATGAAAATGTAGTTTATGTCCCAGTTTTACAGAACACATCGTTCTTTTTCAATGAACAAAAAGAATACTGGTGGGATACCGTCCTTCATTATCCACTGATGTGCTTCTCTTCACTCTTTCCAGAAGCGTAGGCTTCAGGAAATCACACAGAAGTTTAGAAATGATAGATGAGCACTCAGCAGGATGCTCACAATAAAAATTCAGCAGCAGAAACAATTTCATGCGTTGGCTTATGCATCCCTCTTCTGTATGTTTCTAATTTAGGTTCACAGAGCAAGTTACTGAACTTCGTTGCTTTATCTAAAAAATACAAATAATGAAATTGACCCTGTCTATCCCACAGGCCCACTTTGATAAGCTTTCCCCAAAAGGTATTTGATTTAAGCCTCAAGTTGCCAAGGAGTCACCATTCCCCTGGGTTTACAAAACAGTTTACTGCACAGTAACTGTTATAGAATCTCTGATGAGGATACCTGAAGATTTCAGAGAGAGAAGAATGACAAGGGACACGACAGCTATTAATTGGACTAGATTAAATTTATCACTGGGCAGTTTCCACAGGGTTTCAGTTTAATTATGGAGCTACCATGTGGTGTACCAAAGGCCATTTTTCAGAGCGGTCACTAAGGACAGGCCCTGCAAAATGACAGTCTGCATCTTCTTGTTTGATATACTGATGGCATCCTCGCTGGCATTTTTATTGGGTAATAAATTACCATAAGGAGGTCTATGATAAATGAAAAAGTAAAATTTGAAATAACTAAAGGGTTTTATAAGCTGATGAGTCATGTCCTTTCTAAAGCCCTGGGATGTCTAATATGGCTCTTGCTCCATAGGGATATGTGGAGACCAGGCCCTAGACCCTGCCCCTCACTAGTCCTGCAGGATGAATAACTCGTCTCCCCCCATTTGGTTTTACCTTTATTGAGATATAATTGATATACAAAGATTGCACATATTTCATATATACTCATAATAAGTTTGGATATATGCATACACCTGTGCATGGACATCCCCACAATCAAGACACTAAACCTATCCACCACCTCCAAAGATTTTCTTGTGTTCTCTGTGGATTTTGTTTTATGGGGAGGACACTTCGCCTGAGATCTATCCTCTTCACACTGGCTCCACTTTGCCTTTTCAGTAAATTCCAAACTAGCTCACAGAGTCTTCCTGACCTACTCAGCTCCCCACGTCAGCCCATCTTTGAAGAATGCACTCCCCGCCCTCCACCCTTTGCATTTTGCATCTGAGTTCCACTCTTGGAACCACTCGCTAAGCCCTCTGCAATTCTCAGACCATTGCCCAGGTTAGTAAGCCTGTTGCCTAAAATATTCCTATGCCTCCTCCTTTTGTCCTCAGCCCTAACACTTTTGCTGAGATAGCACCTCCTTACTCATCCTAGTATCCCTTCCTGGAGGCAGCCTTCCTCGCTTTCCTGGGAGCACCCAAAGTTTCTTATGCTCTGCTCTATCCTATCACTTATTTCACGGTATTGTAATTATCCTTGACCAAGCCACAGCAAAGAACGCCTCTGTCTCATTCACCACTGCATCCCCTCCTGTACCACGGAGTCTGGCACATTGTAGCCCCTCAGTAAATGTTAACCAACTGAAAGAGGGGAGGTAATCAGAATTCTAAGCTCATGTTCCTAGAAGGCAGCGTCAAGAGGTGATTACAATCTAAGACGTGGTTCTGAGCACCTGTAAGGGACTTAGGGGGACATCAGTATTGACACAGCACTTACCAGTTCTGCTCATGCAGGATTCAGTTAGGACATGAGCTGCCTATGGGGAGAGAAAGACAAATAAAGCTTGAAAAATGAAGGTTGTTTGATCAGGGTGACTAATCAGCAGACTCTGGTCTGTGCACGTAGGCTGGGCTTCCAGAGGCTCTGGGGAGATGCTTTTCAGGAGCAAGAAAGGAGCTTGTGCCCACAGCACTGAGCAGCCTGGCGTAATAGGGACAGAGCCACCATTGTCTATCACAAGTTGGGGGAGCGGCCAGGACTGTGGTGAGCGATACATCTGAAAAGGAGTTTCTGAGTCCAGAGGCAGCCTGTTGGAATGGTGAATAGGGCCTGCTCCGAAAAAGGAGTCAGTTTTCATTGAACAGAAATGTTTACCATCCAAGAGCATGTAGTGAAAAACAGTTTGGTCTTAGGATATGAGCCCAGGTGCTGCATCTTTGACAAAATGTACGTCGGCCTCCAAGAGAAAGCATGAGCCATCGGTATGTGGGACCCTGTGGCTGGATGTCTTATAAATGCAACGTGGCCAATGCATTACGTGTGGCCCTTTGTTGGTCTTCATGATATTTACCATGTTTGGGATTCAAAGTATCTGACCTCGCCATGGTGGCATATGGCCTCTCGTTAAAAAATCGGTGTTATTTATTCAGTATGGAGGGATCTCTTTATTATTTATTTATGTTAACTGTGAAATATTTTACCACTTTTAAATTATATCTATTTAAAGTGTACATGTTTTGATATATAATACACAGTGAAGTGATTACTACAGTCAAGCAAATTGGCATAGCCATCACCTCACATAGTTACCTAACTTTGTGGGAAGACCACTTAAAATCTACACTCTCAGAGTGTGTTCAGTACACAGTACAATTTAACTGTCATTCTCACGCTGTACTTTAGATCTCTGAATGTGTTCATCCTGCTTAACTGCAACTCGGTGCTCTTTAACCTACGTCTCCCATTGCCCCACCCCCACCGCTGGTAACCACTGTTATGCTCTCTGCTTTCATGAATTTAACTCTTACTCCTTAGAGTTCATGTATAAATGAGAGCATGTGGGATTTGCCTTTCTGTGCCTGGCTTATTTCACGTAGCATAATGATCTCCAGGTTCATCTGTGTCGTGGCAAATGACAGGACTGCCTTGTTTGTACAGCTGAGTAATATTCCATCGTGTGTATATACCACAATTTCTTTACCCATCCATCCATCGAGGGACATTTAAGGTTTTTTCCATATCTTGGCTATTGTGAATAATGCTGCAATGAACGTGGGGTGCAGATACTTCTTCAGGTTGCTAATTTTATTTCCTTTAGGATACATACCCAGAAGTGGGGTTGCTGGGTCAGATGATGGAAGGATCTCTCGTTTACAGAGGTCATGGGATGACTTGAGCAGTGCCCCCCGGGACTGAGGGGATGGTATAGCAGCTCAGTCTAAGGCATCCAAGTGGGCACCCGGTTCCACTGGGCAGTGAAAGATGGACGTCAGTGCCCCAGGTGCAGAGTTTCTGAAAAGTGAGGCTGAGTGCAGCAGTCTTGAGGGAGATGGCCCCAGACAGCGTGAAGCACCCGCCCATGCATGAATGAAGTTATAAGCTTCCTGAGGACAAAACGTCCTTTACAATACTTCTCAGTCCCTTATAACAACCTTCACAGGAAATGCAGAGATGCTCCACGGTTACATGTTGAATGTTAGTGCTCTTGGGATGTGCAGGACTGACTGCAGGGTGTCTCTGATTTCCAGCAGTAGATGCAGAATACAGTTGTGGATACGAGGGGGTTGGTGAACCTCTCCAGAGCCTCTCATAGACGTAGATAAAACGTCCTTTATGCCTTCCCATGATGGAAAGGTGGTCCCATTCGGCAGCTGATGGCTTTTGTCATTGACTCCTCCAGGCGTATGTGCATTTGTTGTTTGTTTTTAGGTGAGTATTTATGGCTCTGGGTTGTGCAGGCATATATTTTTACTTAGAAGTGAATGTTAGCATCTGCTGGGTAACTATTTTCAACCTTGCAATTCTTGTAACAGTTAAATACAGAATTTTTTCTTTAATTAGCTTCTGATTCACTTAATAAATATCTATCAAGATTCCTTGTTAGACTCTGGGGATAGAGAGATGAATAAATCAAGGCCCCCTTTTTCGTGGAACTTAGAGTCCAGTAGAGAAGACACATGTGAAAACAAACAAATACAATCAGCATGATCCAAGTATAAGAACAGAGCGGTGTCCAATAGACGGCCTGACAAAATGGCAGAGAGAACAGAGGGACAAGCACTACGTGGTGCTGGGGTGGGAGGGGACAAAGCCAGCAGCAGGGAATAACATTTGTAACCTTGAGTCATTCTCAACTTGAGAATAATCATCTTCTCAGCAGTACTGATCTTTCTGTGTCATATGCATTGTGTTCTTTTTGAACAATCGCAGTACCCTCCGGGTTATCAAAAGAAATATTAAACAGCCCCAGGCTCGGGACCAGCTTTCATCGCAGCAGCCCTGAAGGTTTTCACTATATTCTGAGTAAGTTCCTTAGAACATCCTGGCGACACTAGTTTTGATGTTTTTACTGCACTGCAGTGCTATGAGTGGTCCAGCGTTATAATAGGTTCTTCCAGTACCTTCAGGAGCAAAACCCACTTTGGGGGACATCCTAATCCCATCCTGTAGTGAGTTTTGGACCTAATTGGATCATACTATTGGGAAGCTCTGGAATATTTTGCATTTAACCAGTCATCTGACACAGTCCAGATCTGCTTCCTTTTGTCTGCTTGGTTAGTTTCTGAGAGGGCTGTTTTAATGCCTATCTTCAGTTATGAATCTTTTTTTCTCCCTGTGGTTTTCTCTATTGCTGCTTTTCCTTATTTCCAGAATGAATTGTTAGAGGCATACAGTTGGCCCTCCATATCCGTGGATTTTGCATCCATGGATTCCACCAACTGCAAATAGAAAGTATTTAGAAAAAAAGAATAAAAGGATGGCTGTGTCTTTCCCAAACATGTACAGCCTTGTTTTCTTGTCATTATTCCCTAAACAATACAGTGTAACAACTATTTACAGAGCATTTACATTGCATTAGGTATTATATGTAACCTAGAGTTGATTTAAAGCATACAGGAGGATGCGCATAGGTATAGGCTAACACCATGACATTTTATGTAAGGGACTTGAGCACCTGTGGATTTTGGTATCCATAGAAGGTTCTGTGAGCAATCCCCAAGGGATAATGAGGGAGGACTGTATATGTTTATAATAGTTATATCATCTTTCCCCTTTTTCCTTTACCACATATACGGTCCTTTTGTGTATCTTAGGATAATTTTGGTCATCAGTTGTATTTAGTCACTTATTAAGATTATATCTCAGGTTTCTAATCGCACTTACATGCAGTCTCTTTTTTCAGCTTTTAACTTTCAACTTTTTTATGTCGTCTTGTTTTAAATGAGGCTCTTTTAGACAACACATAGTTGGATCTTTTTTTAAAAAAATCTGTCCCATAATTTTTCTTTTTTTAGTTTAATCATTTAAGTTAATGGTGATAACTATAATTTTATAACTGGTTTCTGTAATTTTGTTGCATATTTTTCATTTAGTGTATTTTTTTCTTCTTCTTTCCCGAGTCCCACTGCATAAACCAAGTTTCTTCAGGTTCTTCTAATGGAATAATGTAACTAAACAATAATGCCACTAAACAAAGAACTTACATTGCTTCTTTAAACTTATTAATATCTACATCTCCCTTTGCACAAGACAGGCGTTTTAGCATGTTCTGACATCCCTGTGGTCTCTCACCCACCTTCATTCCCAAGATATTACTATTGTCTAAACTTTTAGTTCTTAATTTTTGTGGATATACTTTGTCTTTTCTTTGATCCTAGCCTTTTTTTTTTTTTTTGAGCTAAAATAAAGGTTACTGAAGAATTTGTTCATCTTCCTTCCCATATTTCTCGCACCATCAAGCTGGTTTTTCTTCTCTTCTTATTGAAGAATTTATCTAAGAGTGTTTTGGTATCTAAGTGTGGCAAAACTTCCAAGACCTTGTATATGCCTGATGAAAGTTTTGCCTCAGATTCAAATGAGGATTGGGCTGGATATAAAATTTTAGATTCAAAGACCCTTAAAAATATTCCATTATCTTCTTACATCCAGTGCTACTACTGTAAATTCTGATATCATTTCATTCTAGTTCCTTTGGGAGTAATCTACCCTCTTTCTAAAGAGACTTTAGAATTTTCTCTTTGTCTTTAATGTTATTAAGTTTTACTGTGTTAAAAGATGGATTTCTCTTTCTACTTGACACTTTAATTCTGAGAAACTATACATTTTGCTCTTTCTGTTTTCTTTTTCTGTCTTGTTGGGATTCATATTATCAAATACTGATGCTTCTTCTTCTCTCCTTCACATCTCTTAGCTTTTCTTTTGTATTTTCTACATCCAATTTGCTGTTTATTCCGTGTATTATGGTTTTCATTCAACTGTTATTGTATCCGTATCTAATATTTGTACTTGGTTTTTTGTATGGTTTCATATTGTCTCATATTTATCTTCTTAAATAGAGTTATTGTACTTATTTTAAGTTTTTTTGTACATCTGTTTTGATACCTCTGCTTTAGATGGCATGTATTGTTCAATTTTTTGTCTTTCATTTCCAGTGTTTGTAGTCATCATTTATGGAGTTATTTTGACCTGTAAGCTCATGTTTCCTTGGGATAATTGTTTTGATAAAGGGCCAAAAGTCAGCTTAGTTTAGAGAATTAAGGATCATACTGGGGAATAAATTCTGAGGCCAGCCAGGAACTTGTGCATCATAGAATCACTCTTCGTCCCTACCACCCTTCTGCTCAGGGTTTTACTTTTAAACCCTTATTGGGGGTGGTTTTCAAACTTCATTGTTAATCTGAATCACCAGAGAGCTTATCACAGTACAGAGGACCGGCTCCCACCCCCAGAGTCTCCTGTGTGGTAGGTCCATTGTGGGCCTGGTAATCGGCATGTCTAACCGAGATGATGCAGATGCAGACAGTGCTGGTCTGGGGACCACACTTTGGGAAGTGCTGCCTTAGGGAGCTGCCACAGTGGGAGGAGCTAGGCTCTCTGAATTGTAACACACTGTTCGTAAGCAGGGAAAAGGAAGGGGGACTAATTGTCCAAGGGGATGCCAATTAGTGCTCACTGGTCTTCATCAGAGATTCACCCCAGCAGCATTTGGCAGTGCCAAAGTATTCCCCCATCCCCTTCCTAACACACACCTATTGCTGCAGACATCCAGGTGGTGATTATCTGCCCGAGACAATGAGGGAGAAAGGCAAGAGCAGGGAGAGCTTCCCTCCGACCACACTCATGCATCTCCAGCTGCTTTCTCGATGATCTCCCAGCCCCCACACACAGGCTCAAGACAGACTTTAGACTCTTCAAGGACTTCTCACTGGTTTGTTTTCCATTTTGTTTTTGGTTGTGAATTCTTCACATTCATTCTTCCAGGGATGTTTTGCAGGGAGGGAGCAACTGTCTGTGCCAGCTCACTCACTTGCACTCTTGATGCTGTCATTAAGAAACCCTGTTTAACATTTTCTTCTTGAAGTTAAACTAGAGACAGAAAAGCCATACCTCAGAATGGGAGGAGAGTGGCACACCACGTTTGCAGAGGCAGAGAGAGCCACGTCATGCTGGGCCCTGCATGATCCGGGGGAGGTTTTTTAACAGGTATATCAGGAAGCATTGACAATTTATTCAGGACAGAGACATCATGAGATTTACATTTTAAGAAGATCACTTTGGCTGCTTTACAAAAAATAGATGGTGGTTTAACAAAAAAGAAAAGAAAGCAGGGAGACCAGCTATGAAGTATCTAAAAGAGACAGAATGGGGATTTGGACTAAGATGGAAGCAATGGAGATAGGGAAGAATGAATGGATTAAAGATATATCTTGGGGATAGATATGATAAATGTATGGATGGACTGGATGTCAGGGTCGGGGGAGAAAAAAGAAATCAAGTTGAATTCTAGGTTTTTAGCTTGAGCAACCAGATGGAGACTGGAGCCATTTGCAGAGAAAGGAAAACATGCAGGGCATGAGGTAGGGTCAGGAGGTGGAATGGGAGCAACGGTTAAATGGTCCCATTTAGTACATATTATGTTTAAGATGCTGAGTTGTCCAAGTGGAGATGTCAAATCAGCGGCTGGCAGTGCCAGAGCATGCAGGAGAGTTCACCTGGGGATACACACACAGGATTCATCAGCTGCTAGATGGATGAAACCAGGAAAGGGATTTGTGTGAATGGGAAGGGGGAGGGGACCTAGAACTGGGTCCTAAAGCAGTTTCCACCTCTGATAATGTTTGAGCTTCACTAGAACATTAACGTGCCTGTTGAGGACATAGAGTGACCATTGGGGACACTGACAACAGGAGTCCAACATGAGGTAGGAAATTAGAAAAAATGACTTTGCAGTCCTGAGCTTCTAAAATTCTTTTCTCCTGGAGTCCAATCTGGATGCTTAATCTTTCTTTATAGCATTGACATTTTTAGTTGTTATGAGTCACTAAAGACTTAGTAATTGTTTCAGAGCATGGTGATGTGCTGCTGACTGTTTTGGGATATTCCAAGTGGCTGTAATGTAATTGTGACATTTGGATGAACGGCTTCAACATGGTAATGTGGTCCCTGGGATACCCTAACAGCTGCACTCACATCCATCAGCTCATCCCAGATGACTTTGTCCAAGAACCAGAAAGAGGCATCCCCCATCCTGTGAACTCCGGGACGTACATTTCACGTGCTCATTTCTTCCAGCCTTTCAAAAACACCCCTGAGGTCTATTTTCTCATGATCGATATTTTCAAAGGAGTGTGAGCTGCCCCACTGGTGAAATCCAGTGGAATCAGGGGCAGTCCTTTTTTGTGAATACAAATAATTTTTGATGTTTCTATAGGAAGTCAGTCCAGTGGAGAGAGACACACCTAAAAATGTAAATAAGGAAATGCTTTGTATTTTGTTATTCAAAACGTATTGTAACTGCCCAGAACAGTCCAATCTCAAGCAGAGCTCATGGTACCTGGAAACCTGACCCTTCCAACAGGGTTAGAGGTAAACGTGCGGCAGAATGAGCTTGGTGCCTTCTCCAGAGAGATTCTCACTGCTCACCCCTGACCGCAGACAGGTTCGAGTCACCAGTGACTCCTGTACGTCCTGATCCCGTGGATCTTGCCTCTAACCAGCAAGCAAAACTGCCCTCTGAGAACCTTTGCTCATCCAAACCTAATATTCCAAATGACAAGTTCTAGGAAACTAGATTTATTTTCTACGGGTTCAGCTAATTGTCTGCATTTCCATTTTGCTCATACGTAAGGGGTATTTATCTGCATTTCCTGAGGCAGAATATGTATGCATGTAAACTCACTGTAAATAAAGCAACCAGTTTTCTCTGGGCTCCTTAAGGACGAGCCTAATTTGGCGATCCAAATTGCAGGGAAGGGTGGTGCTGGTTTTGAGACTTTGGGATGGGAAGGCTTGGTGACTGTGTCTTTCTCTGCATTTCCTTTTATCTCCAGCCAATGCTACACCATTATCTCATACATTTTTGTCAGGTTCATGTGTCTATTCCTTGTCTAATTCTATGCTAAGTATCCTTAAGTAATCTCTATGTAATCCTAAGATTTTTTTTTTTTTTTAATGCTTGTTCCCTTTGCTTTTCATCCCTTCTCTTCCCTCCCATATCTTACCTCACTGGACAAGCTCATCAGAACAGGTCCCATGTCTGCCACACTGGAGTCCACCCCTGGTTGTTCAAAGGTTAGCCAGGTATGAGAGGATTCTGGGAAGGCAGCGGCAGTGGCAGTGTAGTTTTTTCCCATCCATCTGTATCCCTGAACTAAAATAAAGCAACTAGGTAGCAAAGACAGAAGCTCAGGGACATTTATAACAAAACTAAATGAAAAGATAGCCCGAGGACCCCAGAATGCAGACCACCAACAAGCCACAGGTCCTTCCTGGTGGTGTCTGGGAGGGAAAGAAAGAAGCAATGGTGGACCCAGTGATGGCAGCAACTGATGACCCAAGAATAGGAGGACCCAAGTGGTCATCAGGCATCCCCGGAAGGAACAGACCATTTCAGAACCACTAAGACTGGACAGGGTTTTGCTCACTCCAATACCAGGTCAGTGCAGGGGGCCCAGGGCAAGGAGGAATGAAGGAACTAGAGCCTTCCAGCCCCTGTGGACACGTGAAAGGAGCCCGTCAGGGTTCCCTTCAGGGACGGGGCCCACACTGAAGAGGGACTGCCAGGATGGGGTGAAATTGAGCAGAATGGGGACAAACAGGGAGGAGGAAAAGAGAAACTCCAGGCCACAGCCAAGGAGGGGAACAGAGCCCAGGAATCCCAGAAATCAAGCTGTCATTTACGTAACCCATCAGGAACAACAGAGGAGGAAACACAGTGGAGCTAGGAAGACGTTCCTTTACCCCATTTCATTCAAAAAGCTCATAAATGGGCCGGGCGCGGTGGCTCACGCCTGTAATCCTAGCACTCTGGGAGGCCTAGGCGGGCGGATTGTTTGAGCTCAGGAGTTCGAGACCAGCCTGAGCAAGAGCAAGACCCCATCTCTACTAAAAATAGAAA
>NW_012152618.1:4931582-4932052 GCF_000956105.1 Propithecus coquereli | reverse complement strand
AATGACCCAAAAAGAGGACAGAACACAGCTACCTGAGTCACACTAATGTACCACCAAATGGTCCTGGGCACCCCTGCTGCTTATGATGCAGCGAGTTGCAGAATAGCATGTAGAACTAATGCCACCACCTGCCAAATCCTAGCACAGCTAGCCTGAGAGAGAACACTTGAAACACACTTGTTAGACAGATAGGTGTTGAAATTCTAAATAAAAGATTAGCAAATCAAACCCAACAGTATATTAAAAAGGATAATGTAGCATGAGTGAGCCGGGTTAATACAAAACTGCAAGAATCATTTGATATTAGAAATTCTATTCATGACTTATTATATTAATAAATCAGCAATGAAAACCCATATGTTCTTCTTGTTAGATTTTTAAAAATCATTTAATAAGATAACTGATCCTTAATTTTAACAAAAACAGTTCTCAGTAAGTTAGAAAGTAATGTATACTTCTTCCACACAATA
>NW_012152618.1:4896859-4930163 GCF_000956105.1 Propithecus coquereli | reverse complement strand
TAAAGAGATAAATCCAACAAAAGGATATAACAATTCTAAATATATATGAACCCAACACTGGAGTACCCGGATTCTTACAGCAAATATTACTAGATCTAAAGAAAAAGATACACAGAAATACAATAACAGCGGAAGGTGCGAGAAAGGCAGGAGATGTCGGCAAGATCTGCTTTGCTGAAACAGACAGCAAGTGTGCCAGAGTGTGCCAGGTGACTGCACCGTGTTGGTTGATGGAGGGAGAAGGGCACAGAAAACAAATTATCCAGGAGACGGATAAGCTGGGCCTGCCTGGAGGAAGGGCAGACTGGGGCCGCGACCTCTGTGCCTGTGATATGAAACACTTCCATCTTGACAGATTTCCAAGAGCAAATGCTTTCTGTAGGGGAGGAGAACATGAACCCAACAGATGTTTCTGTGCCCATCAAACAGCCTTATTTTTAAACCCATTGACTGAGTTTGGCAAGGCTCTTTCTCTCTCTCCAGAGCCAGCTTGTGAACTTGACTTTGAATCTCTTCCAGATCTGCCATGCTTTCCTCCTAAGGGGTTCGCCCTTTTGCCACATCTTTCTCTGGGAAACATTTAACTTCTCTTTGCTCCGTGCCAGGAGCGAAAGAGCTTATTCAATAACTCTGTCGCATCTCTCCTTTCTATTTCAAAAATGAAAGTAATATTCCTTTTCAAAATAAAGGAAAAACTATCCTTCTTAATTAAAAAAAAAGCTAATTAGAATGCAGGAGAGACAGCAGAGAAGGAATCTGGATTCTCATTCTCTCTTTCTCTCTTTCCCTCTCTCTTCCTCTTTCCTTCTCTTTCCCACTCCCACTCTCTCCTCTCTCTCCTCCCCCTCTCTCCCTCTTTTTCTGTCTCCCACTGTCTCTCCTTCTCTCTCTTTCTCTCTCTCTCCTCCTCTCTCTCCCTTTCTTTCGCTCTCCTTGTCTGTCCTCCCTCCTTCCTCCCTCCTTTCTGTGTCTGTCCCCCTCCCTCTCTCTCCCTTCCTCTTCCCCCAGCCTGTGAGTAGCAGCTGAGCACGTGCCATCCCCCACCTCCCCCACCGTACAGTTGTTCCAGGCATAGGGATTAGAACGGAAGCCACACTGCTTACACACACAGCGATATTTACAATGCAGACATCAAGATTTGTTGAATTATTGTTTTCACTTTCTTGTTTAGCAGCATGTAGGGTTGCCTGTCTCCTGCCAGCCCATCACAGCTGGCAGGAATGAAGAAAAACTCTTCCCATCTGAAGAAAACATCAGATAGGACAATTTACCCTTGACTCTGTAAAAACATTGCAAGATTATTGTGGGTACTTTTCTCAAGGGCAGTTGTGTTAAGCCATCACCGAGACCTTGAGAAAGATATTTTTCTGACATTTTGCAAGAAGATAACTGTGATTTGGGGGGTGAGGGCAATATTTCCTCTGTTTTGCAAAAATAAGATACAGAAAAAGTAGCAATGTCTTTCTGAAAAGGGTTCCTGAATATTTTTTTAAAAACCCAAAACTCTACCCCCATCATATTATCTGTAAACAGACAAATGTTTGGGCTGTTGACCAAACTCTGCCATGAGCAGCTGTCGTAGCAATGTGCTGTAGCGATGGCTGCTTCAGTGAGGGGGCTGCTCATTGGATTTTGTGGTCAGCTTACCTCCAGCCTCACTTTTTCAAAATAGACCCTATTTTTAGAACAGTTTTGGGTTCACAGCAAAATTGAGTTTCCATATACCTACTGCCCCCACACAGACACAGCCTTCCCTACTATCAACATCCCCACCGGAGAGGCCCATTTGTTAACAACTGATGAACCTACATTGACACGTCATTCTCACCCAAAGCTCATAGTTTACATGAGCGCTCCTTCTTGATGTAGTAGTTCTGTGAGTTTAGACAGATGTATAATGCCATGCATCCACTATTACAGTACCCTATAGAAGCCTCGATTTAAATAAAAGAAAAAAAAAAGAAAATTCTGTCTACCACAGAATTTAGAGTAGAGAAGAAAATTCTCTACTACCACCTCTTGCCTTGCAGGGAGGGCAGCGCTGTCCTGCCTGGGGCTGTGTGGCCCGTCTGGAACCCAAGCAGGGGCTTCTGCTCTATGGGAGCGTCCTGCAGGGACAGGTTGGGGATGCTCCGGAAACCTGAAGGGAGGACCAGGTGGCCCCAGGCCTGTAGCCCCTGAACTTCTGTGTCCCTTGAAGGTCAGCAGGACAGGAGGGGCAGGAAGTCCCTCTGACCTTCCCACAGAGTGTTGTGCTGATTATACTAAAATTAGAGACTCTCGGACACGTTGGATGTGGTAAGGCCTCTTAGGTTGCACCAAGGCATTTTTAGGTCTTTTGATAAAATTGAAGATCTTTTGGTCCCTCTCTCAGTTCACAGTTCCTCGGCAGTGGTTTCATGGGGTTAAATAATATTCCCAGACCACCAGAGAAGATGTAAATTTTCTGGGCTTTCAATGTAAGTCTCATGCCCAAAAGAGAACGGATTTTGAAGGATTTTTCACCTCCAGTTAGTGGTGTCAGCCACTCTTAGGTGCCAGAATCCATTTGTCATTGCTCCAGGTCACTTAGGGTTCCACCCAGAAATGGAGACTTGCTCCTCTCTCTGGGGGTCAGGTCTATTTCAGGGCCCAGGCTAGAAACTGTATACCATTGTGTTCTCTTCATTTCTTCTCTTTGCTGCTCAGGCCGCCTGTGCAGATCACTTCCACCCTCTCAGCCATTCACTCCAGCCATGACTAGAATTACAACAAAGATAAGAGCTAACATACTAGAGCCTCTTTTCTATGTCATCAGATCTCGTGAGGTCCTCACAGCACTTCTCTGGGAAAAGTACTATTAGCATCTCTCTTTTTCAAGTGGGAGAATTGAGGCTCATAGAGGCCGAAGAAATGGCCCAGATTCCACAGCTCACGTGGGCTGGAGCCCTGCTGGGACGCAGGCTGCCTCCCAGGGTCCCGTGAGGATGCACAGGAGTGAGTCGCCACAAAGGACAGTGGGTCTCCCCAAATCCAAGACTCCTCAGGCTTCCCCATGACAAGCCAGCCAACACCAAATTACTGCATTTTGTTTCACCCTGAATGGAAGCTCCAGGTTTCTGATCTCAAGAATAATACTTGCAGTGGGGCCTTGCAGCCACAGACCATCTTTAACTTTTCAGAGCTTTCATATCTTCTGTAAAATAACAACCACTGTTCGAGGCAGATAGGGCAGTGATCACAAGCCCCATTTCACAGCAAGCAGAGGGAAGGATTAATATTGGATACATCACTTGTGCCAAGAAGTCACATCACTGCATCCCTCCCACAGCGGGGTGAGGCAGGTATCACTGCTCCCATTCTGCAGATGAGAAAGCTGAGGTGCGGTGAGGCTAACTGGTCCAAGGTTCCCCGAGGTAGCCAGCTGTCTTGCTTCCCAGCCCACATTCCATCCCCTAGACCAGAGTTTGCCAAACTTTTTCTAGAAGGAGCCGCAGAGTGAATATTTTACCTGGCGGGCCTATGGTCCCCATTATAGCTGCTTAGCTTTGTCATGCAGTCGTAGTGCAGAAGTGGCCATCGACAACAGCTGGGCAAAGGGGTGTGGCCGTGTGTGGATAAAACTTTACTTACAGAAACAAGCAGTGGGCCAGATGTGGCCTGAGGGGCATAGTTTGCCACCCCTGCTCTCGCCCCCACAGTTCTTTGGAGTCAAGAGCCTCTGACGTGGCTAGCTGTGCTTTACTCGAGCTGTCCTGCAGCCACGGTGCCAGGGTCCTGCCTGGACCTTAGGGCTGGAGTGTGACTTTCAGATGAGCTCTGAAGGCCGGTTAGAGATTTACTGCCGGCTTCATGTCATTGAGCTTCTCAGAGAAACTGTGCTTTTGGGGCATGCTCCCCTGGGGTCTGTGTGACTGATGGCCTCCAGCTCTCTGCTGACGTGGCGCATCACCCCACACAGCCCAGCCGGTGGTGGGCGCCTCCCCATTAACTTCCAGAGCCCTTCATCCTCTCTTCCCATAATTAACGAGGTGGAGATGCAGGACTGTGCTCAGACCATCCCGTAAGTGTCATTGTCATTCTGGCCACCACGCAGCCAAGAGCCCTTTGAGCGGCCGTTCCAAGTTGGACAGGACAGGGCAGCTTGCCAGAGGGTCACCATTATTTACAGCAGTGGCTATTAATGCCTCTTGGCACAAGGAGCACAGTGGCTATTATCCTGCTGACTGTCTGCCAAGGAACGCAGGGTGAGGGTTCAGGGCTGCATTCGCCATGCCCAGCAGAGCAGCACCTGGGACAGACAGGTGGCTTTGCGGTCTCAGGAACTTTACCGTGAAGAGGGAAGCCACCCATAAGGACTCCCTCTGGGCCAGAGCAGACATGGCCAAACAATACCAGCCCTGCCTGCTTTGGGAGCTCAGGGGAGTCACTCTGCTTCCTTCCTGAGCCACAGGGGTTTGTCACACGAAGGAGAGGCACATCCGACCCACCTGCCTCCGCCTGGCTCAGGGGAAAGGGCTCATGTATGGCACCTGCACACCCAGCACCCAGGGACATGGAGCTGGGGTTCTGGCTGCCTTAAACATAACCAGAATTCTACCGAGAGCATCCTAGGTATTTCCTGCAATCCATGGACTTGTTGGATAGTATAGGGAAAAAGGGAACAGGACGACTATGGGGCACAACCTGCTGCATGAATCCAGGGCTGCCTTCATGAAGCTCAGGCCTCAGGGTTCCCAGCCTCTGCGTTTCATCCCTGTGCCCCAGTTCCCAGGAGAGGGAATCAGACTGGCCTGGCTTTGGTCGGGTATCTATTCTGGATCATGATCATTGGCTACAGCTGGTATAGAGACCAGTGTAGATAGGCCCCAACACAAGGAAGCCCCTCAGATGTGTCTACAACTTGACGTATCTACTAATTAGGGCTCCCCAGAGAAACAGAGCCTGTTGGATATATATGTAGATATATATATGAGGGGATTTATTATGGGAGTTGGCTTATGTGATTATGGAGGCTGAGAAGTCCAAGGATCTGCTGTCTGTGAGCTGAAAAACCAGGAGAGCTGGTGGTATAATTCAGTCCAAGTACAAAGGTCTGAGAACGAAGGGAACCAATGCTGTAACTCCCAGCCTGAGTCCAAGAACCAGGAGCTCCAATGTCTAAAGTCAGGAGAAGATGGATGTCTCAGATCAAGAAGAGAGAGCAAATTCACCCTTCTTCCACCTTTCTGTCCTATTCCGGCCCTCAATGGAACAGATGATGCCTATTCACATTGGTGGAGGTGGATCTTCTTTACTCAGTCTACTGATTCAAATGCTAATCTCTTCCAGAAACACAAAAAATAATGTTTTACCAGCTATCTGGGAAGCCCTTAGCCCAGTCACATTGACACATAAAATTAACCGTCACACTGTAGGAGCTATTGTCAGGAGGCTTGGTCCTCAGCCCAGCTGTTGACAGTTAGCAATATGACCTTGGACAAACTATTCCCATCACTCCCCATCTCTGGACCTCAACTTCCCTGTCAGGTCCTCTAGGCTCTGACATTCTGGGATTGTGTCACAGTGGGAAGCCAGGGGGGCACTTGGCCTCTGCCTGGAAAGTTTGCTTCATCTCTGGGAGTTCCTGGCTGTAACTGCCCCAGAGTGACATCCTGAACAGGAACGTCCTGCCTGTCAGGAATGCCTCATTCCCCATAGCCCACAGTCCCATTGCAGGAGGCAGCCAAGAGCTGGCTGCACAGGGAGTCCAGGCCCAGAGGCTGCTGTCCTCACCGTGGTCCCATGTTGGATGCAGAGCCCCCCACACCGTATCATGAAGGTGATGCACATTCTTCCTGGGTGGGAATATCTTAAACCGTTAGGCGTCTTCTCCAGTGCCACTCTCTCAGCCTCCCACCCCAAGATGAGTCAAAAGAACAGAACCATAAGTGTAGCCATTCATGGAGCCCCCTGGACCAGGCATTGTGCAGGGGACTTTACGTGAGTCACTGTCTCATTTGATCTTCACTGGAGCCTTACAAGGCAGGTGCTGTCCCCGTTACAGAAGGGGGCACTGGAGCTCAGAGAGGTTAAATCGCTTGCTGATAGGGGAAGGAGATTGGGCTTGAACTTGATCAAGCTGATTCCAAAACTAAGCTATTTCTGCCTCATCATGCTGCCTCCCACAGAAGAACTGGTGAGAATTCTACCAATGCTACACACGTTTTGCCCAGATGTCCACAAGGGGTCAGGCTCCTTGGTGGTCAGGGCACCTGCTGGCAGGCAGGTCCCAGGGTGTGGAGTCCCCATTCCAATCCGAGATAATCCCAAGTGGCTGGTGAAACCTCTTCTGGGGCCCACCCACTTCCTGGACACAGAAGCAAATGATTCATCTCCCTGAGGTATCCTCCTAGCCCTCGCTGTAAGCTTGAGCATGTCCTGAATCCTTAGGCCCCAGGATTCAGCTTTATAGTTGCAGGGTCCACAGCACATATAGACACAAGGCCCACGGCTGGAAACAGTATTTGGTCCCAAAACAGCAGAATTGGGGACCAGGTTGCCTAACCCAGTCTAGCAGTAAATTCAGGGAGCATTCAAGGAAGCACATTTACAGCAAGTACTTACAATTGCCCTAAAGCAATTTCCTTTTTCCCAGGTCACTTTGATGTGGCCCTGCCATGAGGACAGTCTGCCTCTCAGGATCTTGGCAAGCCAAACCAGTCTTGCTGGGTGAAGCCAAGAGCACAATTAAGAAATTTAATTTGCAAACTCACAGTTAGCTCACATAAAAGAAACTTCCATACATCCTGTAACAGTAGAAATAGGTTAAGTATCTCACATCTATGAGACTGTGATTTTCACCTCCTCAATCTGTTCACTTTCCCCCAAGCCAGGGCTTCTCAAAGCTTGGTCCTTCAACCAGCAGCCCCACCTGAGAATGTGTTAGAAATGCACATCCCCAGGCCGTACTCCAGACCTCCTGAATCAGAATCCTAGGGTGGAGTCTGGTGGTCTGGGTTATCACCAGTTCTCCAGAGGATTCTGCACGCTGAGACCACCGAGGGAGCTTTGAAGGGTACTAATGCTCAGGGCGGGGCTTCCTTGGTCTGGGGTACATCCTGGGCATGGGGAGTTTTCATATCTCCCCTGCTGATTCTCACATGCAGCTGGGATGAAAATGACTGCTTTCGAGAGTTTTACACAATGGGGTGATGCGGTGTGGTGTATGTTGAGATAGATGTAAATTTCTTACACAGAGGGGAGGTGTCTGCACAATACCCACTTTTAACCACAGCACCAGGAATGGGTTTGGCAAAGAGCAGGCACCAGAGTCATAGTTAAGGAAAGAACAAACTGGTGCATTGATTACTGATCCACACTAACCATAACACCACAGCTTCTGTGTTGGGACCTGATGCCTTTCATTCAGGAGAACGGAATGATATTCCTTAAAGAAAGCAAGGAGGGAGGAGGCAGCCTTGCCAGCATCTGATGTTGGTGGATTCAGAGTCTAGGCTGACTTAGGAGTAGTCCAGGCTCCCACGTGTGTACCCTCAGAGGACTGGTAAGCTGGGGTGGGGGAAACAATCTCATGTTGCTTGTGCTGCTGAGGGTATGGGAAACTGATGACTGCACCATCACTCAGACATTCAGAGTTTCAGGGTAGCACAAACTCAAGGGCCTGTTAGCTAGAAGGCTGTGGTTCAAACCCACCTCTTCCTGCTTTCCAGCGGTGTGGTCCTGAACAACTTGGTTACCTTCTCTACATCTCCATTTCTTCATCTATCACATAAGGATTCTAGTCACTGCCTGGTACTAATGTGCTATGATGCATTAGTGCTTTATGTCTGAAAAGATCCTGGAGTGTCTAGCAGTACGGCATTTAACGGTCAGCTCCCACATTCACTTTTTAAATTAGAGCCCAATCTCTCATGAGCTTGGTTAGCCCAAACAAAATCACCCAGCTCAAATGACCCCCAAAGGAAATTAATAAGCATGAATTTTAGGATCTGTGGAAATTGGGGTCCAAACCCTTTAGTAGCTCTTCTCAGATTATGGTATGTATAAAAATCATCTGGAAAGCCTGCAATGAATGGACATTTGGGGGCTGGACCCTCACTACCAGACTTCAAAATATACTCCAAGGCTGTAGTAAACAAAACAGCATGGTACTGGCACAAAATCAGACACATAAGCCAATGGAACAGAATAGAGAATCCAGAAATTAATCCCTGTATCTACAGCCAACTGATCTTTGACAAAGACAGCAAGAAGACTCATTGGGGAAAGATAGTCTCTTCAGTAAAAGGTGCTGGAAAAATTGGATATCCATGTGTAGAAGAATGAAACTAGACTCCCACTTCTCATCCTATTTAAAAATCAACTCAAAATAGATCAAAGACCCTAAATGTAAGACCTGAAACTATGAAACTACTGGAAGAAAACATAGGGGAAATGCTTTAGGACATTGGACTAGGAAAAGATTTTATGAATAAGACCTCAAAAGCACAGGCAACAAAAGCAAAAATAAATGGAATTATATTAAAGTAAAAAGCATCTGCACAGCAAAGAAAACAATCAACAGAGTGAAAAGACAACCTAAAGAATGGGAGAAAATGTTTGCAAACTATTCATCTGACAAAGAATTAATATCAAGAATATACAAGGAACTCAAACATCTCAATGGCAAAAAAAAAAAAAAAACCCAAATAATGCGATTTAAAAATGGGCAAATGATGTGAACAGATGCTTCTCAAAGGAAGACATATAAATGGCCAAAAAACATGAAAAAATACTCAACATCACTAATCATCAGGGAAATGCAAATCAAAACCACAATGAGGTATCATCTGACCCCAGTTAGAATGGCTATTATCAAAAAGACAAAAAATAACAAATGCAGAGAAAAGTGAACTCTTATACACTGTTGATGGGAATGTAAACTAGTACAACCACTATGGAGAACAGTATGGAGACTCCTCAAACTACCATATGACCCAGCAATCCCACTACTGGGCATCTATCCAAAGGAAAGGAAATCAGTGTATCAGAGACATCTGCCCCCCCATGCTTATTGCAGCACTATTCACAGTAGCCATGATATGGAATCAATCTAAGTGCCCATCAACAGATGAGTGGATAAAGAAAATGTGGTATATATACACCATGGAGTACTATTCAGTCATAAAAAAGAGTAAAATCCTGTCATTTGTGGCAATACTGATGGAACTGGAGAACATTATGTTAAGTGAATTAACTCAGGAACAGAAAGTTAAACACCACATGTTCTCACTCACATTTGGAAGCTAAAAAAAGATTGATCTCATGGAAGTAAAAAGTAGAACATAAAATACTAGAGGCTGGAAAGGGAAGGTGGAAGGGGAAACAGGGAGAGGTGTGATAAAGGATACAAAATTACAGCTAGATAGGAGGAATAGGTTCTAGTGTTCTATAGCACTGTAGGATGACCATAGTTAATGACAGTATATTACATAGTTTCAAATAGCTAGAAGGAGGATATTGAATGTTCCTAACACAAAGAAATGATAAATGTTTGAGAGGATGGATACTCTAGTTACCCTGATCTTATCACTATAATTATATGTATCAAAACATCACTATGTACCTCATAAATATGTACAATTATTACATGTCAATTAAAAAGACAGAAATCTCACTTCCCAGTAAGTTTTTGTCACCCTCCACCCTGTACCTGTGGATTCAGTTGTTCCCACCCCAACCTGCTTACCCAATCTCAGGAACTAATGGCTGTCTCTCCCCGGTAGAAAGTGGCATGGAATGTCCAGCTTATCTCCTTTTTAAAGCAGGTTCCCATCTGACAGTTGTTTGCATGAATTTCTGTGTCCTCACCTTTCCTGTCCTCCAGCCCCCAGCCAGCCACAAGCCTGTCTTTTTCCTAATATCCCATTTACACTCCCACCTGCCCTTCTAGCTAGTTCCTGAGCTGAAATCTCAGGGTGTCTTGCAATGTGGTCTGTGCTACAGCCTCAAGAACACATTAATTGTTTTTGAACTACTTACTTTGAAATATTGTCACAAGTTGCTTAACAATGCGATATGTTCTGAGAAATTCATCCTTAAGCAATTTAATTGTTGTGTGAACATCAGAGTGTACTTACACAAACCTGGATGGTGTAGTCTATTGCACACCTAGGCTATATGGTATAGCCTATTGCTCTCAGGCTACAAACCTGTACAGCAGGTTACTGTACTGAATATTGTAGGTAGATGTAATGCAATGGAACTTATTTGTGTATCTAAAGATATCTAAACATAGGAAAGGTATGTGACCTTACAATGACAGCCACAATGTCACTAGATGATAGGAATTTTTCAGTTCCGCTATAATCATATGGGACCACCATCATATATGAAGTCCATCATTGACTGAAAGAGCAAATTATCATAATTTTCATCTCACAGGATGTTGCAAAAATAGTACCAAGAGGCTCCATGTGCTCTTCTTCTAGCTTCCCCGTATGATAATGTCTTAATGATAACAAAAAATTAAAACCAGGGAATTGTCATTGATCCAACACTATTAACTAGATTAGAGACCTTATTCAGATTTCAACAAGCAATCATTTTGTTATCTTCCTCCAACTGGAGGTTTTTCTAAGTTCTTGGTGATTGTCAGGAAAAGAATTTCAGGACACACCACATAAGCCAAGCAAGTGACAGCTTTTTTGTAATTGAAAGTGAAAGTACACCCTCAGAGGGGAGAGCGGGCAGGCTTGCATAAAGAGCAGCTGCCCTGAGAGGAAGTGGTTTTATATCATTTGTAGCTTTACTAATTGAGGGGAGGAATATTTAAAACCAAGGGGTTGACTTTTATTAAGAATTTGGGTAGTAATTCCTAGAATTGGGTTCCCTCCCATTTTCATATTTTATATAGTTGTCTTGGAACTGTCATGGTGATTGCAAGGGTGGAGAATTTTAAAACCACAATGTAAATCATATTATAATTAGCCACAGTTCATATAAAGTGACAGAGATAGCTGACAAGTTAGTTGAAGCCGGTGTTTTGCCTGTGGTTATCAGCCCCTCTAGTGAGCATCTGCCTCAGGGCTGTTTACCTTCACACCTGCACCCAATCCGTGAGCCCCTGCATCCAGTCTCAGCCCTGTCTCCTGCTCTCACAATTTCTCAAGCTTTTTAATGCCTGTGTCCCACTGACTAAGGGCTCTGGTGTCCAACTTGTCAAGGGGTGGGGTTATGGCCCAGCATTACATTGAGAGCTGGTGGAAAGGCTGGAATAGAAACTATGCTTTCAGCTCCCCCTTGAAAGCTCTTAAATGATAATCATGAAAATATCAAATACTTACACAGGATTATGTTCCGGATGCTGTCCTAAGAACTTTATGTATATTAACTCATTCAGTCCTTCCAAAGCCCTAAGAGGTAGATACTCTTATCACCATCCCAGTATTACGAATGAGGAGCCAGAGGCCCAGAGAGGATAAGCGGCTGGCCCAAAGTCACACAGCTAGGAAGAATCAGAGCCAGGCAGCCTAACGATGGGGTCTTTGTCTCCTTGTCTTTAAACACTATGCTTTTCTACGTTTTACACTGTCACACTCTCCTTTCCCAAACTGGAATGCACAAACCTCTGGGGTCACAGAGCGGAGATCTGGGGGTAGGGAAACAAATGCACTGGCCAGGCATGGTGCCAGGTTTGCAAAGGGTGGCATATTAAACTATTAATATTAAAACTAAAGCAACCATAATAAGGATTAGGATGCAAAATCCTTGGGGAGTTTTAGGATAAAATGTGAGATTTGAAATACCTTTTGCCTTTGCGGTGGGCCATAATGACTATGCCCCTACCTACAGGAGCCATGGTTGCCCCCAGGCCATTCAGACTCCGTCAGGGGGAGAGTAGGGAAGTTCTGCCTTAAATTAACAGTCCAAGCCTCTGCTAAGGCCAAGCATTTCCTCTTCTCTTTGACACATTAATCAGATCTGAGAGTAGGAAGGTGGGCATGAGAATGATTTTTCTCCCCTGAACACTGAAGAATATGCCCCAAGGGTGCCCCACGGGACCTCTGTGCAAAGTGGGGAAAGGGACCCTGGAGAAATTAGGAGGCTCCTTCCAGACCTGTGCCGAGGGGTGGCTCGGCAAGCAGAGCCCGGGCTGGGCTCAGCCCCCACTTGCCCCTTCCCCCGGTGTAGCCTGTGCAGGCACAACCTGGACATTCACGTGGAAGTCCCATGTTCCTGTCGGTGTGGTGCCACAGAGAATGTTTTGTCCCTGTGCTCAAGGCCTCTGCATGGCCACTGGCTTTGCCACTTCACTGCAAGTCTGTGTCAAAGGTGTGGGATTAATAAAGTGAGGCACCAGGACACCTGTTCCCCCCTGTGCACCGTGAGAACAAGCAAGCTTCAGCCCTACCAAGCCCCGGGGGAGACAGAGCCCATAACCTCCCTGGCCCCTCCTCTGCAGCCTTCATTCTGTTGGTTCATTATCACCTGGCCTTGGTCAGTGGATCAAAAAACTGGTGGTTGTACCCAGTTTGGATAGATGATGAAAATCACAGCTACTATTTATCAAGCACCTACTATATGCTAGACATTGTTTTGCGTTTGTACGTCACAGACACTGTCTTATTTAATCCCCCCATGTCTCGTGAGAGAGGTGGTTATAATCCCCATTTTGCACACCAGGAACCTGAGATTCAGAGAATCCAGTGACCTGCCCAAGGCCACACAGCTACCAGGATTCCACCCCTCTGCATATGCATGTGTGTGTGCACATGAACATCTGTGCGTGTGCATAGACTCGCTTCTCCCAGCCAGAGGTCCCGCAGAAGCAACGCCCCTGGAGAAAACATGAAATATGCACGACCAGGAGGCTGTAAGGTCCCCTCTGTGAGTGGGCAGTCTTGGAAAATGTTTGTATGAAATGTCATCAGCGAGATGCCTATCAACCTGAACACCTGCCCCACAAGAGCAGTGTTCTTCACGTAAGCCACGGGGGAAAAGCTTTCACCAAAGAGGTGTGTCACCACCAAGGCCACTGGCAGGGAATGCTGAGCAGGGAATGAGGGCGAGAAGGGGCTGAGATCTGTGTCAGACAAAGAAGCCAGTCCTCATGGGTGCAGGAAGGAAGATGGGAGGCATCTTTTCATCTGAGTTACTGGGGGACTTGTAAGCTGCTGCTCACCATCCTATGTTTTTCAGAGATCTTCTGTGAATTTCAGAATTTTCTTAGGCTCAGAAACAGGCGTACGGTTTCTGTGTCTTGAGTGGGACATCATCATAGCTACCCTGTCCAATAAACTTGTTAATTTAAATGCCTCTCATGTCAATGCTCTGTTTTGTTCAGATCTCTCTCTAATCAAGGATGCTCCACCAGTATCCATCCTGGGAAAATCCTCTTCATTTTGATCACACGGTACAATCTGTATTAACAAATTTTTTCCCTCTCTCCATGTCCAGAAGAAATAGGACAATTAATTTTTATCTAATTTTTATCTAAATGCCATCTGCATTTCCTCTTGTGTACAACAGGGAGGAAGAACCACTTCTTCACCCTTTGGTGAGGAAAGGTGGATTAGAGCAAGAGGAGGTTAGAACCAATCATTAGAACCATCCTAAAAATCTATTTAAATCATCCTACGTCTTGGAAGAGACATCAGCCCCACACCACTGGCTAGAAGAGAAGTCAGATACACCAGTGGGTCTGAAGGACTGTGTGTGGTTTCTAGACAGCCAAGAGCCATGGCAAAGAGCTCGGCTATCTGCAGAGGACAGGTGCAGCATCCGGTGGCTAGGTGGGCAGCAGCTCTCAGAGCCCGGAGACATCAGCACAGCCAGCGGGTCCCTGGTGAGACAGCCAGTTCAGTGTGGAGAGAGGACAGCTCAGGGCCAGGTCAGGATCCGCAGACACGGGTCAGGCCCAGGCACACCCACACCTCCTGTCCTTCCTGCCCAATCTGCCATCAGCACCCCTTGCAGGACTGTGGCACTTGCCTCCTCATGTCTGCAAGTCTCTCCCCGGCCTCCACTCTCTTGCCAACCCCCTTCTTTCTCAAGCACAGCTCTGAGCCCAAGAATATTCTCCTCTTCCAAGGGTCTGCCTGCCTACCTCGAAGGTGCTTCCCACCAGCAAGTGCCCAGTCTTGTCCCCTCCCACCCTGAGCCCCTCTGTCAGAGAGGGTGGAGGGGATCCGAAGGCAGAACATGGGGCGTCGCTTTTTTCGGGGACACCGATGAATCTCCTTCCTGAGCCATCTGCCAGAGTGCTGCATGAAACAAATTCTGCCAAGAGGCTCTGCAGCCCTTACACACACTTCTGCTTCATCTGGCAGCTTCGCAGTCTTACCCGAGGGGAAGAATCTCACAGCAGTTGTTGTTGATTGCTAGAGATTTCGGGTGTTTTAAGGCAGTTAATTTTCGAGGAGAAGAGAAAGCTGCCCCATCTCCTCATATGGTGGGAAAACCTATTTCCAACGCGGACAAAGAGAAAACGTCTGAGATCTTCGGTGTGACGTCGTGAAGGGATTCAGCTGCCATAACTCATGCTCGTCCCACTTATGGCGCTGTGAGGACTCCAGAGTCCCCTCAGCCATAAGTGCTTGGAACAAGCTGGTTCTTCTGACTTCAACCTTCTCTGAAAGAACAGCATCCCCCTAGAACCTAATGGGAGGTCCTTTGAGACAGTCACTCTTTAAAAAGCCATAGCTCATATGCTGGTAGCCCACAGAAGGGAACCGAGTCTGCGTGGGCTGACAGGGACCTGAGGGGCAGCCTTCTCTGTCCAAGAATATTCTACTTCAGAACCACCATGACTCCAGCTGGATGGACATGAAAAATGCAAGTTTCTGGGTCCCACCCCAGACAGACTGAATTCACACATCCATATGTGGAGACCAGGAACCTACTTTAATTTAAAAAAATAATATTAATAACCTCTCCTGGTTCTCGTTATGCTTTCTAAACTCTGATAACCATGTTCCAGAGGCTCCAAGTAAGATCTCTCTACATCAAAGTGGCTCCAGAGCTGGAATTTTGTTTTTAGAAAGCTATTCTTGGCTGGGGGGGGGATGTTGGGATGTTGGTTCGGGTCCTGGTCTTCTAAGGCTTCAGGTTAAACCATGAACACTCCTAAGAGGGAAGCACTTTCAGGCCAAATCCTAACAGCACCTTAAAGCCATCTGGAGGAGGAAGCCCACAGAAGCAGTGAGGGAGGAAGCTGAAAATGGGAGACAGCATGAAAAAGCCCAGGGGGCCGTGGACAGGCTTGGCCTCTGCCCGGTGTGGACACCCCCATGCACAGACCAATGGGAAACCTCTGAGTCACAAAACGATGGCTTTACTACACTTGCTGAGCCAGGAGAGCACACACTTGTCAGAGTCTCAGCGTCTCTAACGGAGAAACTTGCAGAGTTTAAGGAGGTGGGTTGGTATGGAACTGTTCAGGGCGGAAGTTAGGAAACAGAGACTGGGAAGAATTTGCAAGTCAGGTGACTTGCTGAACAATGGTGGTCTTATCTTTGAATGCGGGAGTCTACGCAGGGTTACTCTTGAACCAGACTGTGGTCTTGTACTGGAACATATGGATTGGAACTGCACAAGCTGATGTCAAAACAATTTGACCTTAGTACAGGGCATGTCGTGGTTCGGTACAGTTTTTCTGTCGTGCAAGTCATAGTACAGTTTACGAGTACGGTTTATGAGTACGGTTTCTTTTTCATTTCTCACAACCGAACAAGCACATCGGCTCGTCATTGCTCACAGGCATTCGGAGGCACACTTCATTCATCACACCTTAACC
Organism: Propithecus coquereli; assembly: GCF_000956105.1. Classification (NCBI taxonomy): domain Eukaryota; kingdom Metazoa; phylum Chordata; class Mammalia; order Primates; family Indriidae; genus Propithecus; species Propithecus coquereli. The sequence goes on along the minus strand of NW_012152618.1, from coordinate 4,914,406 downwards.
CTTTCCAGAAACTAAATCCATAGTCTGAGAATGCTGAAAGAGGATTCTGGGAGCTTGTTCCAAAAGAGGAATTCCAAAAGTGTTAGAGCAATGGTAGCATTTTAGTAGTAAGAGCACCATGCCATAAGTGGCCTCGTCTGAAAGACCATTATCATTTTGTTGTGCAAATTCCAGCGGGTTCATAGTCCTGTTGTATACTTGAGCTATGTTGCTTCTCACATAAAGTCCCAAGACATAGTGGTAGGAGCAGCACCCAGCCCACACCTCTTGCAACCACGCTCATCCCTCCGATGCCTTCGTTCAATTAGAATAGCACCTCTTATTATGATTTTTAGTAATAACCACACGACACATATTTATCAGGTCATTTGCAGCCAGCATTTACATTGTCTCTCTCATTGAACCTCAAAGCAGTCTTAGGAGATAGTCAGGCAGCTTCTACCGTCTCTTTAAAAAAAAAAGACATTTTTTAGAGCAGTTATAGGTTCACAGCAGAATTGAGCAGGAAGTACAGAGAGCTCCCATGTAACCCCTGCCCCCTTACACAGCCTTCCACACTGTCCACATCCCCGACCAGATGAATGCACCTACACCGACACATCACCACCACCAAAAGCCCAGAGCTTACACTGGGGTTCCCCCCTAGTATTGTGCATTCTGTGGGTTTCCTGGGTTTTTATTTTTTATTTATTTTATTGATTCATTTATTTGTTATTTTTTGAGACAAGGTCTTGCTCTGTCACCTGGGCTAGAGTGCAGTGGCATCATCATAGCTCACTGCAGCCTCATACTCTTGGTATCAAGCAATCCTCCTGCCTCAGCCTCACTAGTAGCTGGGACTACAGGCACACACCACCACACCCAGCTAATTTTTCTATTTTTTGTAGAGACCAGGTCTCACTCTTGCTCATGCTGGTCTTGAACTCCTGCCCTCACGTGATCCTCCCACCTTGACCACCCAAAGTGCTAGTATTTCAGGCGCGAGTCACCGCCCCGGCCATTCTATGGGTTTTGGCAAATGTGTGATGACATGTATCCACTGTTACAGTCTCACAGAGCCGTTTCATTGCCCTGAAAATCCTGTGTTCCTCCCGTTTATCCTTCCTTCTCCCCACCCCGCCCAGACCTCTGGTAATGACTGACCTTCATAATGACCTTTATACTGTGTCTACAGTTTTGCCTTTTCCAAAATGTCATACAGCTGGACTGTTACCTCCTTTCAATCAACATGGAAGCGTGCACAGAGAGGTGTGTGGTGGCCCCGTTGGACGCAGACAGCACCCAGTCTTCTGACTCTGGATCTCACACCCCTGTGCCGAGCATCCTTCATGCTCTCTCTGTTTCATGACCCTGCACAGCTGAAAACTGCCTCAGCTGTGAAGATCTCAAGCCTGAGTAGGATGGAACTCCTCCAACAGTTTCCACGAACAGAAGGGTTTTGGGGAATGTTCTGATTCTTACTCTTGATGAAGGTCCATATCCTTGATGTCCATCTCAGCAAAGCAACAGATGGACACTTGAAAGCATTTTAAAACAAAGGCAATCAGGAGAGACATTGTTTTACAAATCAAACCCGAACTCTTGGAATAGCAGGCTTAATTCAAATGTTCAGAAATTTTTCACTGATACCTGGTGTTCTTATCAGCACTGAGCTGAAACACATCCAAACTGAGGTTTTTGAGAGCCCAAGAGCACAGCATTAACTCTCTTGAATTTTTACCTATTGTGTTAAAAATAACTTCACCATCCATGTTCAATTAAAGAAGAGAATAAAGGGAGCAGAGCAAAGTGTGGCAGAATGGAGCATTTATCTGAGACTGAGGGCAAAAGGCTCTTCGGCTGGAGCTCTGGAATTCAGGATGCTTCCTTAGAATGAAAGAGCAAAAGACAAAAGAGAAAAGAAAAAGCCTCTTCCCTGACTCTCTCGTCTTGCTAAGTTCCATGACCTTGGGTTGTCACTGAGACTCGCTGCAGAAGGAGAATTTCAGCAGTTCAACAGCAGCACTCTTACAGTTCTGTCCTAGAATTGTTTGGACTTGATTTCCTTGTGAGAATTTTTCTAATCCGCTGTCAACCTTTAGAAAGTGAGGAAGTGAGAGCACAGGGCTTAGAAATGACAGTGTGTAGCTCTAGCTCTGTGGTTTTTGGTTCGGCAGGTGACTTCAGTCATTTCGCCCCTGTGGAATGACACCGTGTTAGTGTGTGTCACTCTGACTTTCCTTCTTTTGAATGGCTGTGGCTAATCCTTCACAGGAAATCTCAAAGCTGCCTGCATGACCTCGGGATCAGTGCATCCCGTGCAATCCTTTGGGTACAAGTTTACAGCTTACAGCAATAGGGACGTTAGGGTTTTCTTACATCCCTCCCTAAAGGAGGGGACCCAGAAGAGGAAAGACATCACTTCTGCATGGTGAGTGCAGCTGAGAGCACTCTCCTCCCTGCTGGCTGAGAGGGCCTTGCCAGCAACTCAAGGAAGATGCCCATGTCCCACCAGGACTTTAGAAAACACACAGGCACACACGTGCACAGACATGCACAGATGTGTACACACACACACACACACACACACAAACACCCCTTTATTCCACTCCAAGTGTCTGCTTAGGAGAGCTCCTGGACACTGAATTTAGAATCATTAGGTCACTTTCTATTTAAAGTCCCAATCCTGGAGACTTCATTCACCTCTTAGTTCCTACATTGCTTACTTCCTACGTCGGCCACCTTCCGCTGCAAAGGCACCTGACAGCTGATTTAAGTCCCATAAAGTTTACAGGATCCTTGGAGTAAAGTGTACCAGAAATAAAAGTCATCACATACCCAGGCAGGGTATTATTCCTTTATTTATTATTATTTATTAATAAATTTATTAATTTACTAATAAATTATTATTTTATTATTATTTATTATTCCTTTATTTAATTTTACACCGTTGATTTATTTTTTATAATGGAAAATTCAACATTGATGAAGTGGAAAGAGTAGAACAATGAACCACCTTGTCTCCACCACCCGTTTTCAACAATTAGCAATTCATGTCCAATAGTGTTTTATCTACACTCCATTCATTCCCTCCTCCCATCAGAGTGCTTTGAGGAAAATCCAGACATCATACCATATTTTTTGCAGTATATCTAAACGTATATATTTCTAAAAAATTAAGAATAAATACCGTTTTAAAAAAATGTTATTGCAATAGCATTATTAGAAATTATGCACTGTCCAAACCCCTCAAGTTATTACATAAATCCATTTTCAAAGTTTGTTTGCATCAGGATCTAAATAAGATCCACATCCGTATACTGCAATTAGTTGATAGAACTCCAAAACGTCTTTTAATATGTAGGTGACTCTTGCGGTTTTTTGTTGTTGTTTTTTTTCTCCCTTGTAACTTATTTGTTGAAGAAAGCAGTTTATTTGTCTTGAAAGTTTTCCACAATCTCAGTGTTGCTGATTGCATCTGTATGGTGTCATTTAACATATTCTTTTGTCCTCTGTATTTCCTGTAAATTGATAATTAGATGTAATTAGATAAAAGCTTGGTTGGATTGTGGCCTTATTGTGGTTCATTTGTTTGTTTGTTTGTTTGTTTTTGGTTTCTTTTCTTTTTTTTCTTTTTTTTTTTTGGATAATTCACAAGTGGTTCTGTGTATTTTCATGACAAGATACACATTGCCTAGTTATCTATTTATCAATAGCAATCATTAATGAATTGCCTAAGTCCATTAATTAATCAGAGACTGTGAAATAGTGATGTTCTATCATCCTCTCTTCTTTTTATTAACTGGAAAACTTCTGTAAAGAGAAACTTCCCCTCATCAACTATTTGATAACTCTGAAGTACAGTTCATATGGAAATGGCGAGAGAAATGAATTCATTCTTTCCTTTTTTTAAAACCAATTTAAAAAATGATAAGTTGGCTTCCTAAAATCCTCCAAAGGTACCCAATAAGGTTTTTTTCCAAGTGTTTGTATAAATTCAGGGATTCAGATGTGTTTGGTATGTTCAAATCCATTGCAGTTATTATTCTTAATGATATTCCAATTATCCCTTCATTGGCCGGAGTGAGCTTCTTAAAGTTGGATTTTATTTTCTTTTGAACAGACCTTTTGATAGCTAGCTTGCTTGTTTTTTCCTTTCTTTCTTCCTTTCTTTTCTTTTCTTTCTGGTACAACAACACATTCTAGGATCATCTTGCACATTTATTACTCTGGACCCAGAATCAGCTATTTTTCTAAGGAGCGCTGTGTGTTGTAATGGGAAACAGTATTTAGAGATCCAGTCCTGCCACGAAGGAGTGCTTGCTGCTTTCTCCAGCTCCATTGTGTGGTCCTGCGCTGGTTTATTCACCGTCCCCTGCTGGTGGACATTTGTGCTACATGTAACAGATACCCTGTGCATACATCTTTGGGTGTATTTCTTGAGATTGATTGCCAGAAGTGGGATTGTTGGAGTAAAAACTAAATGCAAACACCATTTTGCTGGACCGTGTCAAATTCCGCTTTCTAGAGGTTATAGCATTTTACGTTCCCACCAGCAATGACTGCGAGTACCTGTTTCCCCACAGCCTTGCCAATTACAAGATAGTGCAAGACTTTTGGATTTTTGCCAATTTCATAGATGAGAAATAGTATCAGTGCAGTTTTAATTCTCATTTTTCGTTTATGAGCTATGGTTTAATGCCATTTGCATTTCTTTTTCTGTGAACTCTGATCGTATCTTTAGCCCATTTTCTATAATATTGTTGGTGTTTTGTTTTTCTATTTCTTAGAATCCTGTCTTTCTTAGGGATATTAACACTTCGAGTTATGATTTATAACTTTTCCTTATTTATTTGCCTTTTTACTTTGCTTAAGATTGTTTTAACAATGCAGACGTTTTTATTTTTTGCGTAATCACCTTTATCAATTATTTCCCTAATTTCTTCTGGATTTTGTGAGAAACCATTCTCTTAAGAAAATGCACACTGTGTTTTTACGGATATAAATATTTCAGAGTGATGTGTTCTAATTTTTTAAAAAAGCAAAGGGATTCTTCTCATTGTATTGTCACTGCGAAAATCTAAGGTCCCTAGGACTGGACGCAACACGGACCTCCAGTGAGTGTGTGTGCATAAATATATAGCAGGTGAGGTTCTTTTTCACATAAACAATACTGTGTCCATGGCCTGGCTGACCGGGTCACTGATAGCTCCCTGTCTTTACGTCAGCAATGCCTGTACTCAGAGTTTTCCTTTAGTCAGGTAAGGACTAGCCACACAGTGTGGAATTTATTATTTCATGACAATTATAGGTGACCCTATAAATATCATTGTCTCATATTCATAGAACTTCTAATTCAAGTGCAAAACACCACATTGTGGCCCATTCACACAGCTCTGAGAGTGCCTGCTCCTACCCCCATTCATCTATCCATTCATTTTTTGTTTAACAACATCGTTTTGTTGAAGACCTGCTATGTGCTGGGCGTGAGCAAAGCAGTTTACAGTTTACTCTTTATATTTATCTTTTAACCTACATTCTTTGAGATATCAAAAGATAGATCAGCTACAACAAAAAGGGACATTCAGTTCAAACTCACGTTGATTAATTTCTAGGTATGTGTTAGATGTCAGAAGAATGCGTCTAGTTCTTTTAAGGATATTGTTCTTTGCTAGTTTATGCTCTACTATCACAGAACCCAGTATTTGGGGGAAAAAAAACCCTAAATGAACATATTGCTATGTCGTTTATCATCAGTAGTCGGATCATTTATGAACCATAATGGTCATTTCTTGCTGCTGTTGTTTAAATTGCTGGATTTTCTACTTTCCACAGAAAACAGGATCTTATGAAAAATATTCAGTCACACAGCAAAATATCATTCCTCCATATAAGCTTGACGTTTTAAGTGTCCAAACTATTTTGTATGGTTTGTAAAGTCTACAAAACACAGTAGCTTCTGGAACAGAGCATCTTCTGAGCACATACAGACTTTAAAACCTGTGACTTTAATTTTAGCACTGATGGAGAAAACAAACGAGAAATGATTATTTAATGGGCAGGAAATTTTAATCCTTTGCGTCTATGAGGCCTGACATTTGTCTCTTTCGTCAGCACCGTCACTTAGTGCCTGATGGGTATTGTTTTGCTCCTGGAGGGAACACGGAAATGCCACCAGCACACTGCAGCAGATGGGGGCAGCCGGGGCCATCCTGGCTCTGGAGATGACCACAGGCTGGTACACCGCGCCCACGGCCTGGGCATATTTGTTCCTCAGAGGGGACAGAGGATTCAACTTCACAGGCCACAGCAAAGAATGAGTAAAACAGCACATGCTGAGTAACTGTTGAAAATCTACCATAAGCAAGGCACTGTCCTAGACACGATAGTCCTTTGATACTCAAAGTGCGGTCCTCAGACAAACAGCTTTCATGTCACCGGAGAGCTTGTTAGAAATGCAGAATCTCAGGGCCCACCCCAGACAGACCTACTGAATCAGAATCTGCATTTCAGCAAGATCCTGGGCATGTGTATTGCACACTAAATCTGAGAAGCATTCTGTAGAAAACACCAAGAGGGGCAGGACACAGCCCCTGATGTAGAGAACTGAATGAGCGACCTGCAGCAGGAGGTGAGCTTCGTATGCATGAGGGGAGAGCGTAGGACACAGCCGTGATTATGGGGCAGATGAGTGCAGAGCAAACAGGGAGCCCTACAGGGATAAGGCGGTCAGGAAAAGCACTCAGACAGGATTTAAGCTGGTTCTGGAAAGCTGGGCAGGATCTGAGCTGAGAGGACAGAGAGGGCATTTCAGGAGGCAAACCATCGCCAGAGGTAAGGAGAGATGCCCCGGATGTGTCCCAGGATCGTTGAATTACCAAGTGTATCTGGAGCCAAACGTGTTGCTAAGCGCTTTGCTGGACCCTTTGCTTCAAAGTTTAGTAGAAAGGGGCATCCTTGCAGAAAAATGAATGTTTTGGGGACTAGCAAATATATTTTGTTTTATAACTTTAAATTAGGCCATTCCAAAGAGTCTATATAGTACTCAATTAATTAGTAGCTTTTGTTGTGCTTAAGACATTAGTGCTTCTGCTGAAGTGGAACTCTCAGCTGGAACCCGTCCCCACATGAGCAGGGCACTGCAATGGCCCCTGTCCTGAAGGCTGGGCACAACCCTGGGGCCACTCTGAAAAGCCTTCTCTGTTTTGTAGAATACCCAGGGGTTATGGCAGGGGCTTGGAAGGAAATCTTTAAAGAATCCTCAAACGTGCACCTAACTTATCGATTCTAAAGATGTTCAATGCTGTGTTACAGTCATGGCATCGGCATTTGGATACCTGCTGAATTTCAGGTCTGTGCTGATGATGCATTGATTTTATAATATTTTTACTCCGTTATTACCGTATTAAGAAGAGATTGTACCTTTTTTTTAACTCTAGTGATTTTGTTGATTCTTTTATCTCTCTCTTTGAGCGACTTGTGGTGTCCTGCTGGCTTGAATGTGCACTGTCTGGGAAAGGACTTTTAAAAAGCCTCTTGTTTTGGATACTTGCTGACAGATGCTGAGTGCTGTGTGGACAGTTTGTCTGAGGGCAGCGTTTTACCGGAGGTCCCCACTGACGGAAGAGATGGAAACAGGGAAGAGTCGCTGGCACTCCACTCGGCTGCAGCGATGCAGGGAATGTTCTTACCTGCAGGTGCTTGGCGTGTGATTCACCCAGCAGGGCACAGATTGACTAAGCCATCACACTGCATTAACATTCTTGACTTGCTTTAAAGCTGCAGCCCCCAACCCCCAGGCTGCAGACCGGTACGGGTCCGTGGCCTATTAGGAATCGGGCCACAGCCACTCCTCATCTCTGTATCACCGCCTGTGCTCCGCCTCCTCCCACATCCCCCTGCCATCCGTGGAAAATTTATCTTCCATGAAACCGTGGGGCCAAAAAGCTTGGGGACCGCTGCTTTAACGGGCTTTGCTCTGCTGAGTCATCAGACTCTTGATGTTGGCCAAAAGCTCCTGAACTTGGCCATCAAGACCAAGTGAACTTTGAGAACTGATCAGTATTTGTTTTTAAGGTGTGCACAGCAAGCTGAGATCCAACAGAGGGACTGAGTGGATGCTTAGCAAGGCCCGAGCAAAGGGCTGACTTTTCCGTCTGCTCAGAGAATGAGACAAGCTGAGTGCCCTCTCCTAGCCCTGTTGTCTCTTTCCAGTCTTTCTAGATTTTTTTCCCTAGGCCAACCTGGCACCTGTCTGAGATGCAACATGTGCCCTGAGACTTGGAAGTGTCAAGTGGTAGATGGAAAGGGTAGGCATGCCATCCGATCCCAACTATTTGGCTCTATTGACACGACTTGGGTCTGGTGGTGAGTCCACATCTCACAAATTATTTTATTTTTACTTTTTAAAGATGGGAGTCTCAGTATGTTACCCAGGCTGGAGTACAGTGGCGTGATCATAGCTCAGTGCAGCCTAAATTCCTGGGCTCAAGTCATCCTCCCACTTTGGCCTCCCAAAGTGCTGGGATTGCAGGCATCAGCCACCATGCCTGGCCTCAGTAATTATTTTAAGCAACAGTGGTAGTAGCAAGAAATCACTTGATTCAATGTGCTGGGCCAGGTACACTATGTACATCAGCCCACCTAAACCTCAGGGCAACTTACCAAGTTGTCACACTGATGGGAACACCCTGGCAAGAGCCCTGTGAGTTTGGGACTTCAGAAATGCTCAGGGCTGTGGGGCACCTTCCTTTCATTGGTTCTGACATCCTCTCACTCTGCTTCCTGGTCCGGTTCTGCTTCCTGGTCCGGCTCTCCATCCTACTTCTCTCTCATTCCTCCTTCCTCATCGTAGGTACTCTAGCTTGGCCACCTCCTTTGCATGACCAGACCTCGTGGCTCCGTGGTTCCAGGGGAATTGGCCTGATTCACAGAGTAAGCCCCTATCAGGAAGGGAAAATTGATGGTGGATCCTGTTACTGTTGTCGCTTTCCATGAGCACCTCTGCAGGGCCCCGCTGCTGCCTGCCAACCCCAGGCGATGTGAAAGGAACAGGGAGCCAACCACCCACTGCACTCTGGTTTGTAAATCAGATGCCGAACCTGAGGTTTCCAACCTCCTAGGCAAACAGAAAACCACCCAGGCTCACCCATGCAAGTGCAAGGTTCTCAAGAAGTGACTCGACTGAAGGAAGAAGAGTGGGTCCTCGTCACAGGAAGTGAGAAAGAGCAGCCGCTGGACCCACAGAGGGGTCAGCAAGACGCTTTAAGGGCTTAGGAACAGACACGGGTGCCAACATGGGAGACTCTCCGGGCATCTCCACAATCTGTGTGTGATAGAAGGTGGTAACTCACCTGTTACCCCCAGCACATCCTGGCCTCAGAATGTTCCAGGTCTGGTGATCTTTAACCCACCTTCCTGTTTCCTATCGTGTTAGCCCACACTGTACCCACTGGTGCCGAGGAGCAGTTTGGGAGACAGACAGCTGGCAGGTTTCTATCTGTTTGCAAAGGGCACGTGTATCAGGAGCCACTCCACCGAACTGTCAGCATCCCCCCGCCAGCTTTACTGTGGACGTCCCCAGACACTTCTTTCTGAGTGAGGGACACAGCATGGCTCATCAAAACTGCAAGCCAGCTCAGAGAAGAAAAGGGGAGTCAACGAGCGGGAAGGACTAAAGGACACGTGTACACAGAACCTTTCCGCTGTTTTCAGCTTGCTTTGCCTGCGACTCTCCAGGCTGAGCCCTGCTGGGAGCAGGTGCCAAGACAGTCTTTGTCAAAGAAATCACAGACTGTCCCCGCATCCTGCTTGCTTCGGCTCCTCCCAGCCCTGGCACCACCCTGAGTATTGCACTGCCTTAATCTCTCACCTCATTTCCATCTAATTCCCATGGTACGATTTCCTGATTCAGACTTAGCCAGGTGCCTGTGGTCCCAGCTACTCGGGAAGCTGAGGTGGGAGGATTGCTTGAGGCCAGGAGTTCGAGACCAGCCTGGGTAACATAGCGAGACCCTATCCATAAAAAGAAAAATTTAAAAATAAATAAATAACTTGACTTTATTCAGCCTTATTTCTCCCCTTCTGGATCCCAAGCATGACCTTGGCGAGGGACAAAAGGAAATAAAGGAGAATTTTTTTAATCCAGATTTATCAAGGCTTTAAGGCTACGGTCCCCAACTCCCAGACCACAGCCCAGTACTGGTCCGTGGCCTGTTAGTGAATGGGCCGAGTATCACCTCCTGAGCTCCTCACCACCCCCCACAGCCCACGACACTCCCCAACTTGGTCTGTGGAAAAATCATCTTCCAGGAAGTTGGTCCCTGGTGACAAAAAGGCTGGGGACCGCTGCCTTAAGGCCATGTGTGGTGAGTTCCTACCTGTTTCTCCAGCCTTGTCTTTCGCTCCATTCTTGTTGCACCAACCTCCTTTTCCTGGTGTCCCCTCTGACTGGGAGGCCCTTCTCCTGGCTCTTTCAAAGGCCGGCTTGTCCTCCTTTGGGTTTCACTTTTCCTATTCTCAAAGAGACCACCATTAACGCAGCCTCTGTGACCACAGACCTGGCACATCACCCAACTGCCTTCTTTTACTCATTGGCTGCCTGTCGCCACACTAAATTGTAAGCCCAGGAGGGCAGATGCTGGGAATGCCTGTATTGCTCTGCCCCTTCACAGGTAAACACAGCTCAGACATGAGTTAAGGCCACGAGAACAGATTTTATTCGGTAACTACTGTCAGCAGTGGAAAGAACTCAGCTTCACTCTGATTTCTGCAGAGGTGACTGGGCATTTTAAAGGGAGAATGGAGGAGTGGGGAGGAGGAGTTGGGAGGATCTTGAGCAGAGTCAAGGAAGTGAAAAATTATTAAAAGTAGACAGAGGAGTTGATCCTTGTGAAACCCATCTGTTAGACTCCTACCCACCCCCAACACACACACACACACAGGCTGGGAGACAAGGCCCCTGTTGTCAGGTATTGCTAGAACAAACAGTAAATTCTTTGGGCAAACTTGAGTTTTCCCAGGCTGACACTTTAAAGGGAGTAGAGTCATCCTAGGGATATGGCCTTGAGCTGTTAGAAACTATGTTCGTGTTTAAGTCTTTACAGGCCAGTGGAGAACAGTGCTCAGAGGAGCCTGGCTAGGTTGGTCATGGAGAGTCTGTTAGTCTCCAGCAAAGTGCCTGGTGCATAGAAAGTGCTCAAAGAGCATTTATTGAATCAATAAACAGATGAGTGGAGAAATAACAGGAGGGTCAACCCCCTCCATGACCACACCCTGGCATGGGGAGGGGACAGGGAGGAGGCTGGGAGAGGGACGAGGACCTCAGGGTGGAGGTGGCAGCTCAGCAAACCTCAGCCCATGTGCCTGCCATCACTCCTCACAGGGACCTGTGGTCCTCATACAGGGGAACGTGGCAGAAATGCTTGAGAATCGCCATTGACCTTGACTCAATATCATTTATTTGAGGGAGAAGACATTTCAAAAGCATCAGCATCAGGTTGTGACGTGAGCGTGTTTACAGCAATAACAAATCTGTTGTGTTGAAAGACCAACCAGAAAAACAGAAGCAGCTGAACGACATCCACGTTTTTTATTCTTAACAAAATCGAATAGGTTCCCTCCTCTGACAAGCTACACAAACTCTGGTCATAATTAACACTCGGTAGCGAGATACCCATGCCAGGTCTTCCCCTCACCTGTGATATGCTGTAAACATAAACACAGAAAGGTATGTTGACCTGTGGAAACTGACTTTCGCTCCAGGGGCATCTGAGAGATGGTTAAGCTGTGAGTCTCAATTCTGGCAGCTGAGTGATTTCAGAGTAGAAAGGAAAGAAATATCTAGAATAGTGGTTAATAGGTGTTCTGACACACTGATTGGCACCTTCTGCTCAAGGAAGATATTAGTTCCTGTGAAATCTTTTAGGTCATTTTCATGTTGATTACTTGGATTATGTACAGTATTTCTTATAAAAGATGAAACAGTTCCTGGGAAATTGTACTGGGGGGAAGAACCAAATGCTGTTGTTTTAGGATGTTTGTACTTAAGGTTGTCATGGATAATGCTGCTGTGAACATTCATGTACAAGTTTTTGTGTAGACACATGTTTTTATTTCTCTTGGGTATATACCTAGGAGTGGAATTTCTAGGTAGTATGGTAATTCTGTTTAACCTTTTGAGAAACTGTCAGATTGTTTTCCAAAGTGGCTGAACCATTTTACATTTCTACCAATAGTGGATGAGGGTTCTAATTTCTCTATGTCCTCTCCAACAGTTGCTATTATCTGCCTTTTTGATTCTAGCCATCCTAGTAGGTATGAAGTAGTATCTCATTGTTGGTTTTTAAATAATTAATTTCTTTCATTGACAAATAATAATTGTGTATATTTGTGGAGTACAATGTGATATTTTGATCTAGGTATACATTATAGAAAGATTAAATCAAGCTAGTTAACATATCTATCACCTCACTAACATCATTTTTTTGTGGTGAGAATATTAAAAAAATATATTTTTGGCAATTTTGAAATATATACTATATTGTTATTAAGCGTGATCACCATGCCCCAAATAACCAGAGCAATCTTGAGCAAGAAGAATTAAGCTGGAAGTATCACATTACCTGATTTCAAAATATATTATGAAGCTACTATTCAAACAACATGGTACTGGCATAAAAACAGACTTATCAACCAATGGAATAGGGTAGAAATCCCAGAAATAAACCCAAGTATGCATGGTCAATTGATTTTAGATGAAGGTGCCAAGAACACGCAATGAAGAAAGGACAGTCTTTTCAATAAATGGTATTCGGAAAACTGTATATCCATATGCAGACAAATGAAATTGAACCCTTATATAAAATCATATACAAAAATCAACTCAAAATGGATTAAAAATTAAATGTAAGACATGGAACTGTAAAACTACTAGAAGAAAACATAAGGGAAATGCTTTATGACATTGGTCTGGGCAACCATTTCTTGGACAGAATCCCAAAAGCTCAGGCAACAAAGCAAAAATAGGCAAATGAGATTGCATAAAACTAAAAAGCTCCTACACAGCAAAGAAAACAATTAATAGAATGAAGAGAAAATCCACAGATTGGGAGAAAATACTTGCGCTGCATATATCTCATAAGGGGGTAATATCCAAAAATAAAATAAGGAACTTGAACAACTCAATAACAAGAAAACAAATAACCCAATTTAAAAATGGACAAAGGATCTGAACATACATTTGTCAAAAGAAGAGATACGAATGGCCAACATATATGAAAAAATGTTCAATATCTCTAATCATCAGGGAAATGCAAATTATCACCTCTCAACACCTGTTAGAATGGCTATTATCAAAAGGATGAATGATAACAAGTGTTGGTGAGGATGTGAAGAAAAGGAAACCCATTATTGGTGGGAATGTAAGTACAGCCATTTTGCAAAATAGTATGGAGGTTCCTCAAAAAACTAAAAATAGTATTACCATATGATACAGCAATCCTACTTCTGGGTGTATATCCGTAGGAATTGAAATCAGTATGTCAAAGAGATATCTGTATTCTTATGTTTATTGTGGTTTTGATTTACATTTCCCTGATGGCTAATGAAAATTGTGTATCTTTTCATTTGTTTATTGGCCATTGGTATATCTTTTTTGGAGAAACATCTTTTCAGATTCTTTGCCCATTTTTTAATTAAGTTGGCTATTATTGAGTTGTATGAGTTCTTCACATATTCTAGATACAAATTCCTTATGATTTGCAAGTATTTTCTCCAGCTCTGTGGGTTGTCTTTTCACTTCCTTGAAGGTGAGAAGCATATGAGTTTGCTATTGTGCCAAATGCCTACATTTCTGACAAAACTGCCTCTTAGCCTTACCAGATGCCCTAATTCACCTGTCATCACCCTGTACAAGTTCTGCACCTTCCTGAAAAGTCTCACTTGGAGCAAGGAAGCACTCACATGGCCTTTTATTTCTTAAAATTAAGTATATATTTTTTTCCTTTCCCAAAAACAGAGTCCCTTTAAAGGCACTAAAAATTTCCTGAATCTTGTCCAAAGTTTAAAATTGATGTCCAAGAAGGAGTGGCCTCTTTATTTTACCTCCAGAAGAGTCTCTGAAATGCAGGCGAGTCCCATCAATCTAAAATACTCTCGGCTTCATAGCAGCTGCAGCTGCAAGACAGACCTCGTCATTCTGGCTGTTCGTGCACTTCTGGAGGTATATTTAGGTTGCTTGTATTTAGTGTTCCCAGAATAGCCATAGTTTTTGTTTCTCTATCGTCCTCTTAGTTTTATTCCTTCCTGTCCCAAACTGAGGGTGATATGCTAGATGATTTCCAAATGCCTTTCTACCACAAGGAATCTATGCTCTTAACACATTGACTGCCACACTAGAAAAAAAATTTCTTCCTTGGGGCCACTGTGTTTTATTACAAAAATAGAGTAAAAACTGTGAAAACAAAATGATCCTTTCTAATTTAATGAAACATTTTTTATTGTTTATTGTTTTCTGAGACATTCCAATTGAGTGAGTTATATACGCTTCACAAGGCCCCGGCTCAAACCAGCATGAGTTAAATACAACTCACATGACAGTTAATGTGTTAAACAGTATCCAGGCCCTCCTTTGCATAAGCACAGTATGTCATCTCTAGCCATACCCAAAGTCCATTAGCAAGCAGGAGGGAACTGTCCCCAAAATGCAGAAGAGGCTCCACGGCTATGAATTGGATTGGACTGGTGTACTCCAAATCCCAGTGTGATTCAATTACTGCTGTCTAAATTCATAGAGAAGTTTCCTATGAATTAATATCTAATATACTTGGATGAAGACAACCTTGTATTCACCTATATCATTTCTGGGCAGGGTTGTAGATAAATATTTTGCAATGAAAGTGATTCTTGATTCCAGTTTATGCTACCCCTTAAGTTTCCATATTTGTTGGCTTCAACGAGCTCCAAGAATAGTTAAGTGGAATCCTTTATGGTTCATTTTGTCCATCCCATTAATGAATCAAATAATGCTTTGAATACCGTGGGCGAAGTGTGCCTTAAATGTTGAGAACGCCACTGCCAGAGACAGATTTTCAAGCTGCTGTCATCCTTCATGTCTTAGATATCTTAGTTTGCTACTAATCCCAAATTAGAATCCTGCTATCAATAGAGCATTCTATGCCTGCTTGCTTTAAATAAGCAATCAAGTTTAAAACAAAAATCAGTGAGCTTCTCCTGAGAGTATTTCCCATAAATTCTGCTCAGCACAGAGCTCTTCCGAGGTCATTCCCCACCTCCACGAACAGAATACGAGACTTCAATGGGTGCACGCATGATTATTTTCTTTTAATGGTATTTTTGGTTTAGGGTGTATTTTTTCTCATCTTTGTAGTCTTACCAAAAGAGTTGACTTAAAGAAGGGGTTAAGGTGTGTGTGAATGGATGGGCCTTGTTTAGACAGTGGCAAGGAAAGACAGTTGAGAGATGAAGAACGAATCTTAAATTGTGTCACAATTTGTTCATTTGGCTTTAACATATCAAACCAAACACATACACTGAGAGGTAGTTATATTGATAAACAATATGTAACGGGCATCCACAAACCCATCCGTAAATACTGTATCTAAATCATAATTCTAACCAGTTCCTGAAGCTTATACTGGTGGATGATGAGCTGAAAGGTTTGAAAGGGATGTATCTTGGGGCTGTTCTGCTGCTCTTCGCACCATTGTGCCAGAGCACAGGCCTCCATCATGGCTGGAGCCCTCTGCATTTCAAAGACATGCCAATCCAAGGTGCCAGGGCATTGCAGAGGTTGGCCAGGACACGAACAAGTGGCCTGTACTCCTGTCTAAGACAGATACTGACACCATAGCCTTTTCACTCACACACACTCAAAGGCAAAACCAAAAACCGTATGTCAGCAAGAATGGAGAAATGGGGACGGGGCTAGGACAGGATGCAGTAAGACTGGAACAGAGACAGAGGCATCCTGAAGAAGCATTCAGAAGGCAAGGCAACTGCTCCCTGCTAAACCACCAACAGAGAGCTGCACCCGGGTGGGAGAGCAATTGCTGACTCTCCCCAGCTCAGTGCTACAGGTCCACATTCCTTCACTGCTGCAGGAAGAAACCAGCACTGTTATTAAAAACATCTTTCACCTTCTGCCCTCTCTTTGCTTCATTACCCGCATGCTCTGAAAATTTATACAGCAAGAAAAATATAAAAAAAATGTGAGAATGAATATTTAAAATATGAAAAATGAGATTAATCATTTGCTTTTTTTAAGAATTGGACAGTTTTATTATTTTTAAAAAATTATTTTTATTTTATGAAGTGTGTTTTTTGCCTTTTTTAAATTCTATATCATCTTTTCTCTTCCTTGTGTTTCCTTTGTTTTGCTGTTGTTTTGTTTTGTTTTTTCTTTTTCTTTTTTTATTTTTTGAGACAGGATGTCACTATGTTGCCCAGGCTGGTCTCAAACTCCTGGGCTCCAGTGATCTTCCTGAGTAGCTGGGACAGCGAGTGTGCACCACCGTGCCCAGAGTCGATCATTTACTTTTGATGCTACATTAAACATAGTTCTAAGAAGACGGAGGGACATTGACATTAAAAGCGTGGACCTAAAAGAATTTTATATAAAAATAATAGAAATTAACTAAATATTTTAAAAGAAAAAAATAGTTTCACTCCTATATTAATACATTCCTGTTCATGAAGACTATTCCCATTTTATTACCATTTGTATCTGCTTACAAGAAACTCAATTTTTAGACCCTTTAAACTATTCTTAAGCATTATTCTTAAGCATCAACCCAATCCACCACTTTGCTTCTAAAAGTAAACAATCTTCTGTGTTAGAGAAGTGTCAAGGAGAAAGTGAATGAATCACAGTTTTTATCTGTGGTAGTTAGAAGACATGAAAAAAAAAGTAGAAGCCTATTCAGTTTTTTTCCTGAATATATATATTATTAATACATAGAGATGGATAATATATGTATATATATTGAATGGTATGATATGAAGAGAATATGTAATATACATAAAGATCATGTTGGGTATAAAATGTATACCTATTTTTCCTCCTTAGCCTTTTCCCTCTGTTACCAAATAACTTCTTTTACCCACTATATTATATTCTTTTATGTAAATACACCATACTTTATTTCCCAATTCCCTGTTGGTGAACATTTAGGTTATTTTCAATTTCTCACTAGTAATAAAACTTGGATGAACATCTTCATAATATACCTATGTTCAATCAGATTGTTTCATGGGGCAAATTCCTAAAAGTGGAAATAGTGGGTAATAGGCCACAGATTTCTATTTTTAAAGAATTTCGATAGATATCACCAACTTTCAGAAAGGATATATCAATTTTTACTCTAGTCAGCAGAACATGAAATTTCCAAGGATAATCATCTTAAAACCAAAACAAGAACTGACAAAAACCCAAGAACCAGGGCCGGGCGTGGTGGCTCATGCCTGTAATCCTAGCTCTCTGGGAGGCCGAGGCGGGCGGATTGTTTGAGCTCAGGAGTTCGAAACCAGCCTGAGCAAGAACAAGACCCT
>NW_012152618.1:4767867-4880469 GCF_000956105.1 Propithecus coquereli | reverse complement strand
AAAAGAAAAGAAAATGAAAGGTAGAAGAAAGACACAGTGCTTAAAATTAAAGGGAAGACTAGCTACTTGGGAGGCTGAGGTGGGAGGATCACTTGAGGCCAGGAGTTCAAGACCAGCCTGAACAATGTAGTGAGACCCCATCTCTATAAAAAAAATTAAGGGGAAGAGGGTGGGGTGACAATCAGTAACTCCTATTTGATAAGCAGACATTAACAGATATGAGGAGGTGGTGGCTTCCCAAGTACCAAATGCTCCTGGGACAACCTGCAGGGAAGGGAAAAAAAAGATTTAGGTAACAATTATTGAATGAGTAAGGTTAGTGATAGGAATATTTAACAATATATAATTGTCACCTCTTTGACTTATACAGAACATTGTAATAAATAGAAAGTAGATACTTTTAAAACACACAAATATTTATTGAGCGCTTTTTGTTGTGACTTGCTGAGAAGAACGAGGGTGCCAAGGCCAGTGTGCAGTGTTTGGGGAGACCCAAACAAGCACAAGTGTAAGCGCAGTCCCCCAGGAATGTACAGATACCCCAGCATGATGACATCCATCAAAATCACATTCAAATGAAAGGACATGAATTACTTGAAATATATCTCTCACCTGACTTGGAATCGCTATGTGGAATTTTTGCATTTTGTATATACAATATGTAGGAGAGTAGCATAGTGGTTATAAGTTCAGGCTTTTGAATCATTCACACTTAGATTTAAATCCCCCATCGGTCAGTTACTCAGTTATTCTATGACCTGGGACATTTTATTTATCCTCACTGAGCCTCAGTTTCCCCCTCTATAAAACAAGGTAACAAAAATCTTACAGAGCTTTTGTGAGTACAAAATGAAATGATTTATGTAAAACACTTAACAGTATCTGATACATAAGTGCTCAAAAATTAGTCCTGTTATTATATATGTTTTAGTTAATTTGTATGTAATAAATGTTATTGATGAACTTGAAACAACACATAGAAGTACAATTTTGTAATATTAAAGGTTCTCTTTAATATACAATATGTAATTGTTTTATGTTAAATTTATCGTATTTAAAGAAGGAAATAGCTTATTGGCTTATTGTAGTGTTATCACTAGAGGTCTTGAGACAAGTTCCCTGTAAGAGACATATGATGTGGTCCACTAGAGGGCTCTGCAGAAACCCTAAATATATTAATAGTACCTTTCCTTGAATGTAGTGAAGGGGAAGCAACCCTGAGAAACCTGGACTTTTTGGAGACCCAGGGGCATTCTATTCATCCTGGTTGTTCAAGAGAGCAAGTGATAAAAAGAACCCTACAAGAACAACTTCTAGGAGCCACTTCTGCTGGAGACCGAAGGCTGTGCAGGTGGATGTCACTAGAAACAGCTGGGAGGTGCCAAGCTGGGGAAACCCTATTACTCTTAAGTTCATTCTCCACCTGCAGTATTCTACTGAGTTACCCTATGGGAGATCAGAATGACATAATACAATGGATATCAACTTTAAGACAGGAAACCAGGTAGCGTTGAAGCGTTCTAAAACTCTGGGTAAGGACTTAACCAACAGTAAGATCAAGACTCACCTTGAATCTAAACTGATCCTTCAGATTGCCAGTGGAAGTTAGGACCAAAACTGATGGTTGGGCATGTGCAAATGAGATGTCCGTAAAGTCCTTGGGGCTCTGGGGCTGCATGAGCCCTGAGCATCCCACCTGCAAGGGACCATGGCAGGGCACTTTTGAAGACTCACTATCATGGGATAAACACCCCTCTGGACTCAGCGTTCAATCGGGGATGGCACCAGCAATTGACACAATAGGTATGTCATTGCTTTGTAACAAGCACCACTGGCCAGTAGCTTGCGACTGGGTCTTAGTGGGAGCCGTGGGGTGGTGCTCGTGCAGGCAAGTGCCAGACCTGCAGTTGCAGCGAGAACCTGAAAACTGGGGCGGAAACGGAGCTGTGTTGCTTCCCAGGCAAATTAGGACTCTCCGGACTGAGGAGGTGGGACAGCAGTAAAAATGACCTCAAGCCTTTGTTTTCTTGTGGCTGCTTTGCTTGTGCGGACTTTGCATTTTGTTCTCCCCAAAAGAGCTCTCCACAGCGACCAGCCAAAATAATACGCCTCTAGACTCAAGACGTGAATGCAAGCTTTGGGAAGCGTTGCTTTCTTCCAACTCTCCCCGCCAAACAACTCAGGACTTTGAGCAGGGAAGAATCAACTCTTAAGCCAACGTCAAGCACCTCTCTTTTTAAACTTGTGCGACACTGTGGCTTAGCTCTCAGGGCCTCCCCATGAACCGGCTGGTCTTGTTAAAGGGCTGGCCGGGGAGGTGGCGACTGAGGCTGCAGTCCCGACCTGGCTGGGAGGAAGGGAGGGACGCGGGCTGCAGGGCTGGGCGCCCCAGGGCGCGGGGCGGAGCAGGTGAGCCGCGGGGTGGGAGTGGGGAGTGCACTTGTACGTGACGTTGGAGTTTGCAGCAACCTCCAAGTAGGAGGCTGTGCGCGCGTGTGTGGAGTGGCTGCGCGGCCGGGGAGGATGTGCGCGGCCGGGCGGCCGCCGCAGTGAGCCTCGCGGAGACCGGAGCCGGCGGGCAGCCCGGGAGGCCGGGACGGAGAGGGGCGAGCCGCTCGCGCTTCCCCGCGGAGGAGGGCCCCGGAGAGGCGCGCTCCAGCCGGCCCCAGGATGTAGGCGATCGGCGGCAGCGCTCCTGCAGGCGGCCGGCTCATCATGAAGAAGCACTCGGCCCGGGTGGCCCCGCTCAGCGCCTGCAACAGTCCGGTCCTGACCCTCACCAAAGTGGAAGGTAACGCGCGGCGGCCGCCTCGCCCGGGGGCGGCGGGGGCCTGACCCGGGAGTCCCCGCACCCCAGCGCGGGGATGCTGCCACCCTTGCGCGGGCTGGTTGCGGGCGCTGGGGCTGGGGGTGGCTGCTCCCCCTGGACGCGACTCCGCAGTGCAGCGTGCCGCTGCCTGCGTGGGGGGACTTGGCAGCTTCAGGGGCTGCCCTGAGCTCCCTCCCGAGCCGGAGCAAGATGCTGCGACGGCTCGGGCACCCTCTCCTTCCTGAGCAGCCCCCAGCACATCCGGCAGCAGCTGCACCCTTCGCTCCTTCCAGGCCTGACCTAAGGCTCTTGTCTGCAGGGTATGAGGGGGTCGCCCAGACGCTAACCAGTGCCCCCTCCCCAAAACACACACACACATTTGAGTTGCCTGGGTTTGAAGCATCCCCCAGCTCACCCCCAGGCACACCAGAGGTGTTGCCCACGGTGGTGGAGGCGGGAGAGGACTACAGCAGGCTAAGGAGACGTCTGCCCTGCCTGTTCCAAGCCTTCCCCGCCACCAGCGAAGGGACTGCCCTGCTCCGTGGGAATGGGCGGGGCACACAGGTGAGGGAAGAGCCATCCCCAGTCTGTAAACATGCTCTTTTCCAGGCCCTTGAGAGGGGTGGGAGGGGCTGTGAGAGGTCCCCAGAATATCCTCCTCCTTCATGTCGCCCATATTGCATGGAACCGCCCCCACCCAGGGGACAAGAGCCAGAGGTCAGGAGAAGAAGGAGCCCACAGAGGAGAGCTGTGCCTTACTCAGATACAGCTGTCATTCTGCTGGTGGAATGGGGACCTTGCTTTCCAATGCAGAGGTGGGCAGAGAGACCAGTCCCAGTCCTTAACTCCTCCTCCCAGGAGGCGGAGGTGGAAAGACTACCTCTCCCAGGAGCTAGTGACCTTGCCCAGGTGAGAAAGGCAGACCACCCCTCAGTCCCAGGAGCTACCATGGGGGCCCTTGCTTGTCCTGTGCTAACAGCCCATTCGTGCAAGCAGTGAGTGAGGGGCGGCCATGGGCTCCAAGACAGAGCCTAGCTTCTGCCACTGCCTTGGAGCCAGGACCTCTAGGGACTTCTGAGGACCCTGCATCCCACTGGTGAGTTCCTGTTTGTTACAATGAGTCTCAGAGGCAGTGAGGGCAAGACAGAGACTGGCTTGGCAGTTGTCTTCTCTGCGCTCACCCCATCCACAGAGGCCTGCACATAGCCACTCTGGTGCTATGGCCCCCATCCTACAGATGAGGACCATGAGGCCCAGGGAGGTGGATTGATTTGTCGAAGACCCACAGTTCATAGGTGGTGAAGCAGGAATGGAATACCTGTGCTGTCTGAGCGAAAACCCACGCTTATTTCAGAACATTGCTTTGCACTGACCTGCAGCTGCTTACCTATTTCTCATCACTTTCTATCTTTAGGAGGCTGATGTTTTTTTTCTTCTTGTGGTTGTTCCTTCTCTCCTCCATCCCAATCTCAGGAAAGACTTGGTATCAGTCATCTACACCTGAGTTTAGTGCAAGCACAACCTCTTCCAGGAGTGTTTGTATTTCTAAGCCTTCTCCCAGACTTTGCCCAGATGTACATGTGGGCTGGGAAGGGGAAGGGGTTGGATATTTATTTTTCTTAGGGAAGCTGGGATGAGTGTCTAGCTAACCTGTGAGGTCCTCCTGGGAAGTCACCTCCCTCCACCTGCTAGTAAGGCAGGTTGGCTCTGCTCTCCAGCAGCAGGTGCCTCGCTGGGGCAGCCCTAGCCCACCTGGAGCAGGACAGGTCTGGTGAGACTGTCTGAGCTGGGCGCTGTGGCCTCAGCATGCTGCAGGAGGCAGTGAGTGGCATGCCAGGTGTGGGTACTTCCCTACGGCCAAGCCTGGAGGTTGCCTTCAGGGAATGAAAATGATTATCCAGCCCCCTCCCCAATTAGTTCAGGGCTGCCACCAGGTGAGCTTTGAGTCTCCCATGCGCACTAACACCAGCAACTGCCTTACCATGGTCTTGGCTTTTCAACCAGCATTTCCTCAGAAATGTCTATGGGTAATAGAAACATTCATGGAACTAAGAATTGGGAAGATTGTGGATCAAGACTGGGCTCTGCCCCTCATACAGTTTGATTTGTGTCAATCATGAATACTGAGCCTCAGTTTCCTCAAATGTAAATGAAAAATAACAACCTACCTCAGCAGACCGTTGGGAAAGGCGGTGAGGTAGAGGTAGGTGACAATACCTAGCAAGCCCCCAGTTCCGGGTTACGTGGGACACGCACATGTAAATCAGCAAAAGTCTGCCTGTCAGGGCCTGGCAAAACCTGCCTTTGGGATCCTGAGCTCGCATATATCTCTGCCTGGTTTTTTTCCTTGGTGTTTTTATTCATTTGGCTTTTGGTCTTTTTTTTTTTTTTTTTTTTGTCAAACCATTTGCATCTTGTGTGCCTGTTTTGGAAGTGTTGAATCATTGTATTTTGCCTTGAATGTACAAGGCGAGGTGGTCCCCATACTGGGGCTATTTCTGTGTGGATGGTAGACAGGCTACAGGGACGGAATGCAGCCAGCAGGGAATATTTATTAGCTTGTAGAGTGTGTCATCTAAGGGGAGGCAAGAAGGCACCAGCATGCGGTACATATAAAACCAAAATAGAAAAAGCAATGCTTGGTTGAACTCAAACACAGGAAGATGGACAAGATGACTTCATTTACTCAACAAATACTTCATCTGACCCGCCTCTGCATCCTGGGACGATGTAGCAAGGCCTTGGAAATGCAAACATGAATAGCGCTAGCTTCGTTCTCATAAGGAAGTTTTAGTCTAGTGAGAGACACACAGACACAGATAGATAAATTGTCAAATGTAAGGTAGTAAGTTCTGGTGCAGAGCTGAGAACAAAGTATTTCGGGGACACTGAAAATTGAGCAATCTGAGGAGAGGTGTTCCTGAGGGGGAGGCCTTCTGAGGGGGAGGCCTTCTGAGACAGCCGCATCACAACCGAGGCTGGGGGGATGTGAGAAAACTTGTCAGGCACAGAGTCAAGAAGAGGCTGTCTCCGGTGGAGAGAACGGTGTCTGCGCAGGCTCGGCCCGAAGCTGAGGACAGTGGGGCTGGGCCTCAGATAGGGGCTGAGACTTGAAAAGTGCTTTCTGGTCGGATTGGTGGTGTCTGTCATATCGGACAACACATCTTGTTTTCTCATATCCTTTCGTTGGCTTTCCCCTCAGAAGCAGACACTGAATCAGTAGCATGTCTCGAATAGAGTCGTATTTACTGGGACCATCTATATTCACAATAAGCTGATTTATGTTCAATGAAATTACAGTCAAGAGGAATTAATAGCTGAGAACAGAACCATGAATTCCCCCCAGAGGCCGGCGGTGAGCAGTGCTGTGGGAAGAGTAAGGACTTCGGAGGGAGACGGACTGGCTCTAGCGCCCGACTCTCACCCTGGCCAAGGGATTTTTGGCTAATGATTAATGCTCTCTGGGAATCAGTTCTCTCATATGAAAGTAGGGGTGATGACATGCCCCTCTTAATAATGAAAATAATGATTTTCACTAATGAGTGCCCACCATGTTGCAGGTACTGTGCTGATGCAGATTGTCTATTATCTCTGTTCTTCCCAAAGCAAGGGCTTTGTTACCCCACTTTACAGATAAGGAAACCGAGAGCTCAGAAAGTCATTCACACAAGGTCATGGAGTTAGAAAGCAAGCGTCCCTGGTTTCACATCCGTATCTGCCCAGCTCCAAATATGGCAAGACCTTTGCACAACTGCATTCGTGTGAGTAGGAGAGAGAATTATATCAGCTCATGGCACTTTGTAGGTGCTCAGTAAATGTTCCCTAAAGCTCCCATCGCAGTGTGGCTCACAGGACCCATGGCTCTTGGCCATGCTCTCAGTGCCTCTGCTTTAGGGGATCAGGTAGTCTCAGCTGCCCCCAAAGCACATCTGCCTACTGTGTTTCTGCCAATAGGGTAAGACTTACCCTGGACTGCTAGATTATTATATATGTGAAGACCCAGCCATGCTGGCCCCATCCAAGAAGATTCTTGAGAAGTATACTGCCAAAGTGTTCCCCCACCCCAAAATATTTACCTGGTTGGCTAGCCCTATGTCTGAAACTGTAATGACAAAAGTCATTCATGTAGTGATCAAACATATTCCCTAATATGTGCAAGAGAATTAACCAGATGTTTGAGGGGCTTTTAAGAGGAGTAAAATACAATTCTTGATCCAAAAGAGCTTCCAAACAAGTGAGAAATGTCAGAAATGCACACAAATAAAGATTACACGTTGAAATGTAATTTTTTTTTAATTCCATAAAAGAAGCATAAAATAAATGCTGCATTTCGGCAGAGGGCAAGCTCACTTCTGGCCAGAACACAGATGGCCACTATGTAGCACTCTTGCTTGGCACCATTACTCCCTTCTTTGCCAAAATGACACAATATAACAGGACATTCGTTCCTATTGAGTCTGGATGTGGCTTCAGAATTCTTCTTCTCACCCAACTGCAGATGATGACTGTACATTCATTGGAACCACTTTTCCTGGGAGCTTGGATAGAGAGACATGGCAGAGGATGTTGTCCTTGCCCTCCACTGTCAGAGGTGGGAGCTAAGAACATGGTGTTCCTGGCACAGGGAGCCCCAGACAAGGGAACAAGCTAGGGAGGGGTGGCACCTGGAGACCTGTAAGCATCTGTTGGAGCCAGAACTGGGTTATCTAAAGAAGTCGGGGGGGGGGGGGCTAGACCACAGGGAGCTAGAGAAGAGAAGAAAATACCATCTGAAACTGAGACAGTCACGTATAGCAGTGGTGTTCAACCTGGGCTATGAAATCTTTTTTTAGAATAGAATAAAAACTGCCAAAGTCTATCAGATGTAATAAGAGTCAGAGTTGATCTGAAGGACTTTTATTTCAGGGGTGTGTGTGTGTGTGTGTGCGTGCGCGTGTGTGTTTGTGTGTGCGCGCGCGCTCATGGGCGTGCCCGATTGAAGAGGTACAGTGGAAACAAGTTTAAAAGTCCTGCTGGTTAAGTATCCACTGCAGACAAGAAGACACGCTGGGTAGTGACTGCAGCAGTCTGAGCCTGAGTTGCCTGGCTGAGTACTCATGACATCCCTGTGCAGCAGGTCCTAGTGGTATTCCCTGTGCAGGTGAGGACATGGAGTGCAGGGCAATCAGGGAGTACACACAATGAGACAGCAGCCTCGTGGTGTACCCATGTTCTAACCACTACACCACGCGACAGCGAGGACAAGGATGGGGCAGAGGAGGAATCAACAGGCCATGGTGTAAAGTAGAAGAGCTGGAAAGGGAGCAAAGAAAAGAAAAAGATAAGAGAGGAAACAACACCTTTGGGAGGGTGAGATGGGGGAGTCTCAAATTTCGACATGTTGAGCTCGAGGCCTTGGCAGTGCCCGCAAATGCAGGTGAGTAGCAAGCAAGGAGGGGGCAGAAAGAGGTGGCAAAGCCTGAGGGACAAATCAGGTGATTTGGGAATGAATGGGTAAGTGCAGAATCCTGGTGGCCACACACATTTTGGGGGATGAGGGAAGCAGGAGAGAAGTCTGAACGGCTTGGACCAGAGAACCCAGATAACCTGGCATCATGGAAATTATGGGAAGATAAACAAGAAGAAAGAGGGAGAGTGATGTGTCAAATGCAACCAAGAGAGGGTGATTTTGCAGAAACAATTTTAAGTGGGTTCTGGTCTGCAAGCCAGATTGCAAAGGGGGAGTGTTTGGGAGTTGGGGAGCCAGTGCGGGATACTTGGCTAAAGTGTTTGACATCCTGGAGAACTTTTAGGAGATTTAATAACAATAATAATAATATTTTTAAAAAGTGTTTGACAGTGAGAGAGGTCTGAGTTATGCTAGCTGAAGGGGGAAATGGGGAACTTTTGAGAGAACCAAGCGTTTCTATAAACTGGAAGAAAGGGACTGATTTCTGAGGTTGCCCCAAGAGAAAGGTTATTGACACAACAATGGCCAGGAGGAGGCAGCAGGCCCTGGAGGGAGCACAGGACAGAGAAAGGGAGTGATTAGCCTCGAAAAGGAGCCAGAAAAGAGATGCTGAGCAAAGACACAGAGAAATATGGAGATGCGGAGGAGGAGGCGGGAAGCTGAGGGACCTTAGCTGGTGACTTTGAGCTTCTTTGTAAAGTAGGAAGTGGCATCGTCTGCTCAAAATGATGGATGGGGATTGAAGGTTCAAAGAGGAGGGGAAGGGTTCAGAATAGCTCTATTGGGAGAGCCAAGAAGAGATTTAATTCTTAAAAGCCTTTTTGGCGAGTGATACCTTTCCACTGGTTAAGACATCTCATAGCTCCAGAGAAGGGTCTAGAGGGAAGAACAGTGGCTGAGGTGTCAGGACACTCAAGTTTCATTTTCTCCTCCCCCACTAGCTAATTAATATATGGGACATGTTGCCTCACCTCTTGGAGCCTGGGCTTCTCCTGCTGCAGAGAAAAGGGACCAGAATAGAACTTCCATTGGCTCCTTCAGCAGGAACATTCTATGAGTCTATTAAATAGCCTCCTCATTAGCGGAGATTGGCTTATCTGATTAAAACTCTTCACTAGCTGTAGTCAGAGAGGAGAGCTCTGAGGAACTGAGACCAAGGACATTAAGGAATCTGGCATATGGAGTGTGTGTGTGTGTGTGTGTGTGTGTGTGTGTGAGAGAGAGAGAGAGAGAGTATGTGTGCACACCATGCACACACTTTCTGGGGGGGTTGGTATTTCAGTGGGGGTGGAAAGGCCAGATACATGAGTACAACTTGCTCCACCAATCTTCAGCAGCAGGAAGCTACTGCACCTAGGTGGGCCCCCAGATTAGTAGATAGCACAAAAAAAACAGAAAGACCTCAAAAAGAAGCTATGTAACTTTCGAGCGTTGCCTGGGGCTGGCCCCAGCTGTCTTTGTGTTAAAGCCTCGGTGCCCAGGAATGATCTCAGTCACTTCATCCTTCACTGGTGCAGAATGCTTACTTATCCTTGAGTAGGAGATTAAGCCAGGAGGTCGTGTTTAACACTTTGGTCCTTGACTGAGCAAGTTCATTCCTGCCTTACTGATGCTCAGTGGCTCTGCTGAGGACTGGAAGGTATGTTTTTGAAAACGGTGTTTTAATTTTGCTCTATTCTTCTGCACATTTTCATCTAATACTCTATACAACCAAAACACACATGCTTCTTCTGATTAGAGGACCAGAGGTGTCATTCTCACCTGGCAGCTGCCCAGGGCTGCCATGACGAGTTTGGTGGACCAGTCCCTCCATGAAAGAAGGCTCCAGTGGGCTCCCTTCCTGAAGAGCTCCCGACTGCAGCCTCTTTGCCTGGGGAGGCTGCCCTGCATGTAGCCTGCCCTCTTATAAAACCGTGGTTTGCCCTGTGAGTTCCAACAGCCTGAACTCCAGTCCACGTACAAGTCAAAGGATCTGGGAACGCTAACCGCCTGGCAAGGAAAAACATCAGAAAAGGGGAGTGTACATGTTTTGTACATGTTTGTTTGGGTTTGCATGAGGGTCACTAGCAGCACCAAAATATCACCAGGTCTACAGCCCGTGAGTGCCTGCTGTGTGTGCAGAGGTGCCATGTGTCCCTGCCACAAAAATGGTGAAATTCCGGGAGGCTGCACAGGTCAAGACTAGCAGGGCACATGGATTAAAACTGATCCCCTCAAGCTCAGATGTTTTCAGACCAAGTATTGAAACACAGCGCTCTGCTCCCTCCCAGCAGTAGGCATTGACTCTTCCCCCGAGGCGCAAACAGCATTGTTTAGAGCTTATCCATCCTCAGTCGGTTTCCCAAGAGCCATGATTCACCTTAGGCCACGTACATTCCAGGATTGTCTTAAATCCACCACGTGAGGTGGTGTTTTTGGACACTGGAAAGTTATTCTGGGGATCTCTAAGGAAATGGGAGTAAGGTGGAAATGCCAGCACAGATGTCTGACTACTGAGATGGTGGTGATTGCAGGGGACAGCGGGTGGGGGGAGGCCTGACTCACCCCAGCTCTCAGACTGCTTCAGAGTAGAACTTCAGGAGGCTCTCGGAGAAGCCTCCCACCATCCCACTCCACCCCCAAAAAGCGACCTTCCTTCACCTCCCAATTCTCTATCCCAACCAGAGAAATAATTCCCTAGTGCTAAACACTCATTTTTTTTCATAAACGACTTCACGGCTGCCATGTTTTCTTTCATCTCTGCACACTGCCTCCAGGAATCACTTTACAAGGAAGGTTTAAGCAATTCACAGGAGGTAAACACATATGAGATAGTACCTAATATGTCTAATCCAATGAAGTTATTTCTTCTCCTACTAGATTATCACAATAAATACTCTACCATCTGCATTGCCATTCACATCCTACAGAGTGGTAGCTCTCGATCCATGCCTTCTACCTTCACAAAGCACAGCACACTCTCTACTATAATCCCCTTTGTACTAGTCAGCACAGGCTGCCATAACAAAACACCATAGACTAGCTTGCTTGCAAAAAAGAAATTCTTTTATCATAGCTCTGGAGGCTGGAAGTTCAAGATCAACATGCTGGCAAATTCAGTTTCTGATGAGGGCTCTCTTCCCAGTTTGCAGACAGCAGCCTTCTGTGTCCTCACGTGGCTTCCTCTCTGTGTGTATGTGTAGATAGACAGTGAGCCTCTGGTGTCTCTTCTTATAAGAAAACTAATCCTGTCAGATTAGAGCCCCACCCTTAAAACCTCATTTAATTTTAATTACCTCCTTAGAGGCCCCATCTCCAAATACAGCCACACTGGGTGTTAGGACTTCAACTTATGAATTTGGAGAGAACACAATCATTCAGTCCATGATGCCTTCTTTCCAGGAGAGCAAATCCCAGCCCAGAGTCCTATACACACTCGGCCTTTTCCATGTTAAAAAACGGAGTCTATCCTTTGCAAACCTGAAGTCTCTTTTTAGTGATGGGCAGTTCCAACTGAGGTGTTGAGCACCATGGCCCTGATCAGCTTTCAAAGGGAAGAATGAGAATACCGTCCACTCCCGTTGATGCTTTGGAGTCAGACAGACTGGCATTAAAACTGCATCTCAGCCACTCACTGATCTGTGTCCTTGGGACAGTAACTCTCAGAGCCTGAGCTGTCCAGTCTACAAAAGAGGAATAATCATATTGACCTGACATTGTGACAGGTATAAAAGGATATATAACAGCTCCTGGCAGAGAGCATGGGGTAAATGCTGGGTGTTTAACCACCACTTGTTTAATTCCCTATACCCTTTCCTTCTCCTCTACCTAGGGTCAACAGTCAAGTTTAATTATCCCTAGATCCCATTCCTTCCCTGGGACCTATGCTAGTCAGGAGCATGGCTGCAGCCTCAGCTATGTGTAAATAGTGGGAATATTTTCTGACCCAAAGTCAGGAATCCACATAGATCATCTGGCAAGGGCAGGTGGCATAATGAGTTGGGATATGTGAAATGAGGATTGCATTGGGACTCCTGGAGCATGAAGTGGCTTTATATGTGTGACAGCCTTTTCTGCAAGTCTCTTTCTTCCCTTTCCTCTATACCACTGCTTACCAAAAAAGTCACATATAAATTCACTGAGCAAGTATTTAATGAGTAGATACGATAAAACCTGAATTACATTTTCTGGGAGATGAGTTACACTTGCAAGCGGCCATAAACAAAAGCTCCTCATTTTGCAAGCTCCTCGTTTTGTAAAAGCTATTAAGTTTCAGGCCCGGGGCTGGTATATCCATCAGTAATCAATAAATGGGAAATTGTTTATCAGGCCCTGTCCTTCTCTGGGCGGTCTAGCAAAAAGGGGAGGCAGGAGCGGAAGTCTAGTTCCCAGAGCAGCTCTCAGCTATGTCCTGCATGGATGGAATTAGAGGCACTTAAGCCTCCAAGCCATGGGCACTCTAAGTGCTGCCACTTGGACTAAGCAGGCTCTACCAGGGGAAGATTCTGTCTGCTTTGTGCCCCACAGTAGCTTTGTCAATAAATATTTGTTGGCTGAGTAGCCTAAAAATGTAACTACTCCACCCAAGAGAAATATAAACATATATCCACACAAAAATTAACATGTGAATGTTCACAGCAGCATTATCCACAGTAGCGCAAAACTGGAATCAATCCACATGTCTATCAATAGATGAACAGATAAACTAAATTTGGTATATCCATGTAACATATTCTTTTTATTCAGGCATAAGAAGAAGGTACTGCTGACACATGCTACAATATGGATAATACTCAAAGACGTTATGTTAAATGAAAGAAGTCAGACGTGAAACTCTGCCATATTTATATGAAATGTCCAGAATAAGCAAATTTTTATAGAGACAGAAAATCGACTGGTAGTTGCCTAGGGTTGAGGGTGGGAAGAGGCAGGGACTGCGCGTGGGCACAAGAACTCATTTTGGGATGATAGAAATACTCTCAAACTATATCATGGTAACAGTTTCACAATTCTACACATTTGCTAAAAACCACTGAATTGTGCACTTAACGTGACTGAATTTTATGGTATGAAAATTATACCTCAATAGAGCTGTAAAAAAATAAATAACTGTAGATTTTATTGATGTAGATGTCAGTGGAGCAGCATCTCCTCCCACTGTCTGCGCAATGGTATCTCCTTTGCTCGCAGGAGGCTTGGGTCATGCCAGCCAGCGGGTGTCTTCCATTCCAGCTCTGGGTCCATTATTCTAAGAAAGGACTCTCTCTGGCACTTTGTAAGTGCAAACCCCCTGGAGACTTTTTCATCCAGGGAGTCAACAAGGGTCTACTTATTCTTAGGAAACCTCATAAAAGAAACATTAGTGTTCTCTTGGAAGTTCCAGAAGAGTCATTTTATTAGACGAGAGCAAATGATTTTTAATCTTTCTTGCTTTTCATTGTAGAAATGACTTTCACTAAATAAACATAAAAAGTGCCCAATTTATCATTTTCTCAGGGGAAAGCAGTGGACAGCTCATGGGAAAAGGACTCGCCAAATCAGTTGACAGCCAAATTAGACCCCTGACTCACCTGTTATGACCTGGAGTTTCCTTCTGCTGAGCAGACATTGCCTCTAGGTACTATTTTCTGTTTCACCAAAGAGTGTGACTCCTTTATAAATCCCTGATAGGTAGGAGACAAGCAGGAAGTGTAACTTTGCAGGTGGTGGGACTGACCCATCGCTTTGGTAAATTGTTTTGACAGCCTTCAGGATGCTGGGACACAGCTTAGAATGGAAGCTCTCACACAGGCATGGTTACATCTCACCATGCCATGACACAGCCAAGGTGCACAAGAGAACACTCCTCTTACACACACATGCACACACACACACACACACACTCCTACACACATACACACTTTCTCCAAATGCTCAACAGAAGCAACTCTGGCAACAGAACTGGCATGAGCCCACCTGTTCTCCAGCATCTATAGGTGAATTCAGTAGCATGAACAAAGCATTCAGAGGTGACACAAATACCAGGAGACGCTTCAATCCACAATTACAGCATCTGTCAGCAGAAGCATTGGGCGAGGGTGTATAATCTACTTTGCATTGCTCCTAGAACTTCCGGCTAAAGATTAGAATTTAAAGCACAAGAAGATCATAAACAGAGGGGTTGTTATCAGGGAAGAGGTGTGGGAGAGTGAGGGTTACAATGACATAAATAGTATTTCTAGTCCTGTACTAATGGTGATGAACCAGGACAGGAAATAGCTTGGGGCTAACTTGGCATTGATTTCTTGGAGGCAATCTGCACTCTCTTTCAGCTGTGATAAAGGAGTAAAATCAAACAAAGGCAATGCTTGACTTGCAATTTAGGAGAGGGAAAAGTAAAGGAAAGTTTCCTGCACTTGAAGATTTGAAGGGTTCTGAGAATGGATACTGCCCCCTTTGTTGTCGTTCTTTCTATCTGAAACCTGTTGGTGCATAAATTGAAAATAACCCTGAAAGTGGTTGGAGTGTAGGTTGCATTTTTTGCATTTCAAATAGTGGAGAATAAATGCATCTGCTAACCAAATTTGTCGTGTCCTCCACATTTATTCTTTAACTAATTCTATCCCTCTGTTATAGACATTGGAGCTCGCACTTCCTTAATAAAGTAGGGTCACTTGACATCTGAATTTGCTCCAATCCCTTCAGCAAATCTGGCAGTTTCCCCTGCTGTCATGCCTCAGCAAGGCAAGATTGGGTGTTGTCACAGAGGGTCGAGGTGGCAGCAGATTTCAGATCTCACCATCATCCTCACTGCCCACTGCCCATCACCATCCTCACTCCCATCTGGGGCAGATCACGAGTATTCCTGATCCTGAACTTTGCTCCTCATTTTGCTCAGTCTTTCTACCCTCCAAGGCCTGGGCCAAGCCTCAGCCTTTTCTGATTCTTGTTGCTATTACCCCAGCTCACACTGGCCACGCTGTCTGCAGAATTCCTGCTACGTCGTCAGAATCTCTCCATTTTGCATGTAACTCTTCTGTAATTCTTTCATGGTCTGTTTTGTCACTTTCAAATAGACTGTCAGTTCCTGAAGAACTGTAATCATGCTTTACATTTATTTATAGACCACCCAAAGCTCTTGGCACAGGGCAAATGCTTCACAGTGATTTCCTAGCCAATTGAAATGATCCTAGGATGCATTGCACTCCACATAGCCCTGTGTGATTTATAAAGTCCACGCCGTTATGTATAAGGTTAAATAAATGAAGGTTGAAAATACAATATGATCCCAATTTTGCTGTGTCAGTATGTGAGTGGGTTTGTATGTCCATGTTGGGGGGGAGGGCATCTTCTTTTGAGAGCTCTGTGTATGTGTGTTGCACACACACAAAAGACTAGAGAAAATGTAGCAGCAAAATGTCAACAGTGACATATCTGGGTGTTAAGATTATTACCGATTGCTTTTTCTTTTTGCTATTCGGTATTTTTGCAATATATTTAGAAAGAATATTTTTCATTTATGTGAGATAGGATGCGTCTAGAAGCATTGAGTGAAGTAACGAAATTGATAAGTGGTTTTTATTGTAAGAGGCTCAGTACAGTGAAAGGTTTGCAGTGAATTAGGTTTGGTTGTCCATTATTCTTTATGGGTTTATTCCAATGTTTCCCAAAGTGTGTTCCAGGGTACACTAGTCCCTACCACAGGTGTTACACATTTAAATAATAAGGGAAGCATGCATTCTATAGCAGCTGCTTGGAAATTTGAAATGTCTATCAGTCCAGAACATTCCTGCAGCAAAGGAATCTGTCTGTTCTAATTAGCATTTTCCAAACTTATCTGACCATGGAATCCTTTTTTCTTATTATGCCTATTAACTGAATTACACTTTGGAAAATGTTGTTCTATCTTATATGTGGTTATTTTTAAATAATATAGTACTGAGTTCAGTTTTGAGTGTCATTTTGTTTGTGTATTGTTTATATTCCCTTGGTTAGAGGATCCAGAGAGGCTACAAAGTTGGAGAATAACTTCTTTAATCCAAATCCATAGAAACAATTTAGCAATACAAAATTCCATGATTTTCTCCCTACATTGTTAAAGCTCTTCAGTGTCATTGCTTAGTTCTCTAAATTTTAAAGCTTAATTTGCTATAATGAAAAGATTAAATGAAGAAACATGCTGGAAGCCTGAATTTATTCAACCTCCTTTGGAGTCCATTCTTATATTGGGAGTTATTACTGAAGCTGCATTTTATTTTTATGTGGACTTTTTTTTTTTTCGTCTCCACAATCATCTTTTCGGGATGAGTTTTTGACAGTGATACTGATAGTGACAAATCTCCTTAACCTCCAACACACCTTGCAAATTATCCCGATCATGAAAGGCTGCAGATGCTAATTCAAAATGGCAGGTAATCCGTGTGTAAATTGAAATGTGCATGCTTCTGTCTGAGGTTGGATTTGCCTTACATTGTGGGAATTCACTGTGAGCAGAGGCAAGAGGTCCCTGTGGGAGGGCAAAAAGCAAGAGGAGGGGAGTCCGTCTTCCTTTTTGCTCCCTGCATCTTCCTGCCCTGCAGCCCAGGCACGAACAGACAACTTGTCAGAAGTTCAGAGGGTGGCCAAACATTTGGTCTTCCAAGAGCTTTCCAACTAGGAAATGCACACACATGAAAAGTAAGAGAAGGAGGGCGATTCATTATTAATAAAGCAGGTAATGAAGCATAATAGAGATGGTGTCAAACAGAATCCAGGCCAATCAAGTACATTATCTCTCCTTGACTAGCCATGGAACACTTAGAGTTACCTTTGGCTGAAACAGATACACCCAGGGCTGGCAGTTAATGATAGTATTAGCTAACACCTGTATAATAGGCTACGTTGAATCAAGATTTTGCCGCACAGAATTATAATGTTTCAGAAAGTATGACCTACCAAACTCAGTTTAACGTTATTAAAGTTATTTCAATTACTGTTAAGTTTAAACAACATGTACAGGAGAGTACCTTGACTCCAATAAATTTCATACTCATTTCTTGGACCCCTGTAGTGTAGATGGCCTCTTAGTACTTGTGTCTCCCGTTCGGCTAAGTTCCAGGCAGGATCTATCAAAGGCAAGCACGCTGCCTTCTGGAAATTCGCATCTGCCCCTAGTTACACCTGACAAAAGCTAACCAGACACCAGCCGCAGTTCTGTTTAAATTTCCAGCTGACTGACAGACACACAGTCATGAATGAAAAGCAAACAGTGGACAATACCACTTTTCACCTTCTCTTGGTCTGCGGGAACAGGCTTTGGGCTGCAGACTGGTTTCCAGAAATCACACAGCCCCCGAATGGAGTGTCTGTGGCCTTTCACACACCAGCTGCCAGAGGTTGTGGTTTTTAAGTAAAGCTTGGAAGTGGGACTGGAGGCTGTCAGCCGGAAGCCAGTTAAAGCAGATAGAAAACTAAGAGGGGCTGGGGAGTCTATTTTTTGCTGTACATGCGAAATAAAAGGAGAGTCTTGGCATCCTGTGCCTTTTAGTAACGGGCAGGGAGGAGCTTCTGCCAAGGTCCTGGGACCCTTTAGAGGTCAAGACCTCCTGCTGTAGGGGCTGCTAGCATTGCCCAGCACCCAGTAGCGGGGCGCGGACACAAGCAAGAGTGAAAATATTTCAGCCGCTCTGTGTGTCCTGGAGGAGTGTTTCCCAAAGCAAGTAGATGACCTGCGAAAATGCAGATTCTAATTCAAGGGTGTGGGGTGTGGCCTAGAGTCTGCATCTCCAGCAAGCTCCCCTGGGGGAGGCGGGGGAGGATGCTGATGCTGCCGGGCCCATGGACCACACTTGGAAGGCCAAGGTTCTGGAGGATGGAAGATCGAGTGAAAACGTCTTCTATTGCAGTTCTGCATCACATGGATGTCGGGGAAGCTGCGCCCCCAATCTTCCCGCCCCGCAAGCGGCTGGATGTGACAAGGGCTGCAGGGTGGGGGCCCCGGGCGCGAGGGGTGCCTGGCGAGGGGAAGGTCTGCGGCCAACTAACCACGCGCCCTTGTCTTCCCCAGGGGAGGAGCGCCCCCGGGACTCCCCGGGCCCGGCGGAGGCCCAGGCGCCGGCCGGGGCAGAGGCCGGCGGGAGAGGGAGCCGCCGCTGCTGGACGTGCTCC
This sequence comes from Propithecus coquereli, assembly GCF_000956105.1. Lineage (NCBI taxonomy): Eukaryota > Metazoa > Chordata > Mammalia > Primates > Indriidae > Propithecus > Propithecus coquereli. The sequence goes on along the minus strand of NW_012152618.1, from coordinate 4,862,107 downwards.
CGGGCGCAGCTCAAGAAGGTCTTCTGGGGCGTGGCGGTCGTGCTGTGCGTGTGCGCGTCCTGGGCCGGCTCCACGCAGCTCGCCAAGCAGACCTTCCGGAAGTTCGACGCGCCCTTCACCCTGACGTGGTTTGCCACCAACTGGAACTTTCTGTTCTTCCCGTTGTACTACGCGGGGCACGTCTGCAAGTCCGCAGAGAAGCAGTCTGTGAAGCAGAGATACAGGTAGGCGCCCCCGGGACTGCCCCTGGTGGCCGCGCCTGCAAGGGCGGTGGGAGGAGCGAGCGGTGACGTGTGGCAGTCAGTGCACCTGCTCTCTCAGTGAGCTCAGGGGCAGAATTCTCTCTTGGTGGCAAAAGCCTCCTGCCCTTCAGTCCCGGGAGCTCCTTTATATGACAGAGGAGCAGGCAGCATCTTCCAGAGAGGGCCAGCGGTAGGAGGGAGCCGAGCTCTGCGGGGTGAGGACAGCAAGTCCCTGGAGCCAGGTGACTTGGCTGCGGGCTCCCAGTAGCTTATGTCTTTCGTGGAGATGTTCACAGCAAAGACTTCCTTACTCATTTCCTTTCTAATCCAAGACATTTCCTCCTTTGGGTATGTAATCGCATGGGTCTGAGTATCTGGCAGTGTGCTGAGCCAAACCAAAGCAGTGTCTGGACTTTGTTGACTCTATTTTCTCATATGAAGTCCGCTGGAATGACGCCCCTTTCAAAAGGAGGCCAGTAACCCTGACCTCAACCCCCTACCTCAATACAAAGCAGGGCTCCCCCAGGCCTCTCCAAGAGTCACGTTGCTGGTGCTGACCCCTGGCACTCATCTGTGCGAATAAGTGCATCTCATGTTTGCCCAAGGTGTAGATCCCCCGTGGGTTGTGTCAAGGGCCGGCCCAACTCAGGCCTAGTCAAAAAAACCCAGGAGAGAATGCTGGCTAAGTTGACACAGTAGGCCCTGGAAACTTGTCTTTTTTCAGTCCCAGAGGTGAACAAAAATTGAAAGTTGAGGAGTCTTCACTCCTCCCCACCCTCCCAAACACATGCCCTGATAAAATTGCCATGTCCCATTGACCACCTGCTTAAGATTTCAACCCTGTTCTGGAGTTGCCCTTAGTCCCAAGGTAACTAAAAACATATTTGGGTCCAAGGAGCAAAGAGGTTTGGGAATGGAGGTCTAGACTCGAACCAGAATTTCTCTCTGGGAATCCACCATAATGTCACAATGAAGTTATAGATGGAGGTGTGGGCACCATGCTTTTTTAATGGTCAGAGGGAATTTGGCCTGGCTTCTTTAAAAGACCAACTTGCAAATCAGAGCAGAAATTCTAGAGGAAGGGGCTCCGATGGAGCTTGAATTGAGTCACACAGCCAGTCTCCCGGGTCCTCTTAGTGAAAAGGATTTGGAGCAAAGGATTCTGATCGTCAGTGTTGACTTAAACCAATTGCTCATGGACCAGCCAGAAATTACTAAGGAGGCACTTAATGCGCCTCTTCTGAATAGCAGTCATAACCAGACTGAAACAAATACATTTAGAAAACTCAGTAGGGCCCAAGATTTTCCCAAAAGCGAGAGTAAAATAATGGCCTGCTTCTAGTCGCAGAGAATAGCACATATTCAGTAAATGATGTATTTAACAGTTAAGTAGCCCTAAGTGTATTTAATTGTAATTAGGAGTTTGTCTTTCTTTAAACTGATGGGAAGAGTATGCTGCTGCCTCTAACAAAAGACTAAAAGTGAGTTTACTGTGCCCTTTCTTGATAAAGAATTACTGGGAGAGAAGAAATGCTTCTCTCCTGCTACCTTCAACTGTGTAGGCTGAAAAAGGGCCCCCAAACAGTAGTACCAGCTGCTGTCCCAAACATGCACCAAGGCCACTGCTTACCTGTGGAAAATCAAGGCTCTGCCAGCCACTTAGGGCTGGTCTGGCACCACTTGAACTATTGTGCTGAAAACCATGCAGAAGGCATCAAGATCAGTGGTGGTTAAAAGGTCAAGGTAGGAAAAAATGAAAGGTCATTGAAAGAGATTAGTTATACATAGCAAGACATTAACACCTTGATTTCAGTCTATTATCTTTCTATAAAAAGTGTCCAAAAAGAATCACAAAAGAGGCCGGGCGCGGTGGCTCACGCCTGTAATCCTAGCTCTCTGGGAGGCCGAGGCAGGCGGATTATTTGAGCTCAGGAGTTCGAGACCAGCGAGCAAGAGCGAGACCCCGTCTCTACTAAAAATAGAAAGAAATTAATTGGACAACTAAAAATATATAGAAAAAATTAGCCAGGCATGGTGGCGCATGCCTGTAGTCCCAGCTACTCGGGAGGCTGAGGCAGGAGGATCGCTTGAGCCCAGGAGTTTGAGGTTGCTTTGAGCGGGCTCCTAACAATCCTTAAAAAAAAAAAAAAAAAAAAAAAAAGAAAAGAAAAGAATCACAAAAGAATTACAATGTCTGCTCTGTTAGCTGGGGGCAGGGGGGTAATTCCAACTTGATTAGTGAAGCTGGTTAAAACCCTGCTTTTAATTTCTATCACAATGCTTTGCTTCACCTCTTAAAAATAAATCTTTGTGCTTGTAAGCTGCATTGGCTCTGTGGCTAAGCAGAGCTGCTAATTTACCAACCAATTATTGGGTGTGTCAATCAAGCCATGCACTCCATTGGAGAGGCGAAGAGAGACTCTTTCTCAAAAAAGGGAGAGAAAAATTTTTAACATCACAGACCTTCCTTAGGAAATCACGACTCTGTCACAGCTCAGATTGGGAGGACTTTAAACAGACTTCAGGATTCTCAGAAATCAAGGAAAACTGAAATCACATCTTCCATCTTCATGCTTTTATCAAAATTAATGCCAGAGAGAAGATTTAGAGTCAGCTGAGGAGCTGTGTCTCTTGGCTAGAGTGCTGAGCAGGGTGTGGCGGTGAGAAAGAAGAAAGTAGAGATCTGTTCCACAGAAAGGAAGCAGGACAGACAGACCAGCTTTCTTGCGGTTAATCAGGAAACAAGCAGATAGAACTTTCTTTTCTCTGAGTCCTCCCCACCCGAGCTCCTTCCCAAGGCACAGCTAGAGAGGTAAGCCAAAGCAGAGAGAGGAAGGCACGTGGTGCCTGGCACAGAGCTCCTCAAACTGCAGCACCGTGTGAGTCCCCCGCGTCTCGTTGAAGTAGGTCTCTCATGCAGTAGGTCTAGGTGGGTCTGAGATTCTGTCTTCCTAATGAGCTTCCAGGGGATGCTCGTGCTGCTGGCCACGGGCCGCACATTAATTGTAAAGGCCCTGGAGTGGTTGAGTCTCAGCTACGGGTTTGTTAAAATGCTGCCAATCTGACCAAATTGACCATTAGCAATCAGGACTCACTTCAGTACACAGAACTGAGAGTGACTCAGTTGGGGCCCAGAGGATGTTGGAGCCCTAGTCCTCGGCCACTTGCTAGGGGATGCTCCATAAGCAAGTCATTTAAGCTCTCGGAACCTCAGACGTCCATATGTAAATGGAAGGTGATGATGCATGCAACACCTTGCGCGAAAGACTGCTGTGTCGTTAAATGAGATGCCATATAGGAAAGTGCCCCACGAGCTGTAACATGCCACGTAAATGTCAGGAACCAGCACTGTGTTGTGATATCCTCTGTGGGTTGTATTGAAGGATGTAGCCCATTCTTTAACTGCCTGGTGGTGGCCTATTTAAACAACAGGAGTGCTAACCCCTAGGGTGCCATGCAAGTGTTCGTCTTGGAGAGATCAACTGGTAGCCCTGGTGGCTGCACAGGGCATCCTAGAACACTGATCGTGGCTTCTCATGACCGGATACTGCTGTCGGGAAGGAGACACGAATGGGAAAACCTCTCAGCCCGACTCAGCCCCTACCTTGTGGTGTCCCCATTGAGCACTGGACCGAACTATAATACAGTGGGCTCCTCCCTTCCCCTATATGATTGACACGCTCACCTCATCTGCCCTGTTTCACACTGACAGCTGACCAAAAGGATGCCCTCAGGAGGCAGCAGTGCCCAGAGAGGGCTCTGGCCACCAGATGCTGGAGGCCGCTATGGGAACCGCTGTCTCCTGGACCACTGTGCACGTGGGGAGGCACAGGGAGGAGGCCATCTCAAGTGTGTCCTCAGGAGAGACAGAGGTGGGCAAGAGTGCTGATACACAGCTTCCCGGCCCCTCTGACCCTGGGATAAGAAGATGGCTTCTCAGATCTAAGAGAGCAGCAGAAATCAGGCTAGAGAAGACCTGGGGCATTTGCAGTCTTGTCCGAGGTCTTCCAGGAATTTGCAGCACTAGTGACCTGTTTTCCAAAGCAAATGCTGAGACCTTCTGCTGTCACGTGGCTGCCAGAAAAAGAGAGCGATACAGTGGTGACAGATGTTTTTCTGCCTTTTGTAGTTCAGGCTTCTCTAAGCTGGCCAATTGGTTCTGCTTCAGACACTCTGAGCAACATGGCAAGCCAGGAAAGGGGAAAGGGCAGCTTGGATGTCTTTCATCCTAAATCCTGCAAGAGCCCAGTGTGTGTGTACCTTGCCACCCACACTTACTCCGGAACCATATCGCGTCTTGCTGCTGTAAAGTTCATTCACTGTTCAAAGTCTAAGGAGCAGAGTAGAACAGTTGCAATGTGGAGCTTTGTTCGTTCTGAAAATAGTTATTGTGCATCTTCTCTAGGCAAGGCACTAAGAATACAGTGATAAGTGGTCCCTGTCCTCAAGGAGCCCCACACCTGGTAAGGGTGTGAGATAACCAAGGTGGGGAGGTGTGCAGGTGAACTGGGGCCGGCGGCAGGGGTGGGAGGCGTGGACAGGTGCATGTGTCCTGGGGCAGGGTGGGAAGATTTCCTAGAGGCAGTCAGCCAGGAACAGTTTGCTTAAGGACAAGCAGATGGCCCTTTAGGTGCTGAAGGAGAAAGTCAAGAACATTCTAGACAGACAGTAGCCTGGAGAAAGCACAGAGGCTGGGCACAGAGCTCGGAGCCCGAGGGATCTCTCCCGAGGGTGTAGGAGGTGAGTGGGGTGAGGTGAGGGAGAAGACCCGATGGTGAGACAGGGCACACCCTGGTAGACCTCCCTCATCGTGCTGAGGAGTTTCAGTTCAGGCGTGAATATCAGCGGGAACCATCGAGGTCGTGATCAGATCGGATCTTTAAAAATACAGCCACTGTGGCTATAGACAATGGGATGGAGGACGAGGCTGGGGTCAGTCCAGGTCAACAGACACCTCCTCCATGTCTTTGGGCAGGTGCCGATGACACAGATGTTATTCCTGACCCTGAGGAGCTCACAGCCAAGTGGGAGAGAAAACAGCAACAGGATTTTTAAAAAAGAATAAAATATAGGAGAAGGTGAGGCAAGAGCTGGAGGCAGACTGGCTTGGCTGTGGCTCAGGACTCAAAAGTCAGATGGAGGCCCCGTGCTTTTGGTGCGGGATCGAGGGACTGGGGCTTGATTCTCCAGGCAATTGGAGCCTCCAAAGGTTTTTGAGTAAAGGATTGATACAGTCAGAGGTGCTTTCAAAAGTAGGATGCATGGTGCTAATTATATGACTGGGTACGGCATATCTGTGCATTTCACATAAGAGGTGGATGACAGCTGGGGGTTGGTTTGTTGGTGGGGGGGGTGCCTGGTTCCTGAGCAGTGGCAAGAACTTTGAGTGTGAATCAAAGATGAGTATTATAAAACCAAGTCTCTCGCTTTGAATTGTCAGCTGCTTCTCCAGCCTGCAGCACACTTTTCTGTTAATGAAAAGCATTTCAATGGCCATTTTCACCAGACTCAAGTATTTTGAAAATGGGGGCGGGGGGAATCTTCTTTGCAGGAAATGTTTGTACAGTTTTTCCAGGCCCAGTGGTGAGTGTTAAGGCATCGCCAGGGCGGCACTCATTAGCAATGCCCAGCATCTCCCTGCTTTCCCGCTCTGCAGGCCTGCTGCTCCAATGCGGGCTGAGGGGTTTCTTCACTTGCCTTTTCTTACCCTGAGCCCCAGCTACGCTCTGGCCTGTCGTTCCCATCAGCAGTTCTTCTTTATAGGGTGAGGCCACTCCGGAAACAAGGCAGCAGGACCCCCATCCTGTGAGGGTAGAGAAAGTCCTTCCCTCATTCCATGAAATCTGCCGAGCAGCTTCTCTATGTCAGGCACTGTCCTAGGCGCTGGGGCTACGGCAGCGAGTGACCAGAACAGGTGGGAATCCCGCTGTCATGGAGCTTCCCTTCTAGTGGGGAAACCAGCAATAAACAAGGAAGACTTAGTATGCCAGATGGTGCTGAACGGTACCGAGAAAGAGGAGCAAGGAGTGCTGGGGGGAGGCCTTGACCTCAGGCTGGGAACCTGTCTGTCTGTCTGTCTGTCTGTCTGAAGGTGCTTATGGTTACCTAGACATCTCCCTGCCCCGTATGGATCGAAGCCCCTGGTTACTCACTGGCCCATTCATTCGTGATTCCTGAGCGCATTTCTTCCCACAGTAAGTGTTCATTGACTGCCTATCCCACACTCAGTACATCCCTTCGCCTTCCCCCTTCCTCCTAACTCACAGCCATCTCATTACCCCTCTGATTTCCAAGAATCATCAACCCAGAATGTGATGAGCTACATCCGGAGCCCTTGCAGTGGATTTTTTTGTTGTTTGTTTGTTAGGGGTTTTTTTTTGGTAACTGGTTTAGAAGAAATGGACAAAATATTTGGGGATTGCAGTTTATAATTTGGCCCGTGGTTTCAGCTTGGTGGTTAATACTGGCAATTATGTATACGCATCCTCACGTCAGGAGACTTGGTCAGACTTTCCGCTGAGGCAAAATACCACCCCCCATACACACACACACACACACACACACACACACACACACACAAACACACACACACACGCATACACACGCAGGTAGCCAGCTGAGTAGCAGATGTCTGTACAGCCACAGGAGAGCACATAATCAGTGCTCCAGGTCGAAATAGGAAGTCATGATGGGCTCCAGCGACAGCAGAGGAAGAAACGAGATGGGGGAGGCTAAATAGGTTTGGATTTTCTCTGCCTGTTTTAAGATAGTACTTAAAATATTCAAGAATACATCAGTGGGAAAATAAAACCTAGCATTGTGCACGTGCCCCAGATGGTTACATCCCCCTCCTGAGTTTGTACTAGGTCCCACGACTCCACAGGGGTCTCTCCCTTCCATCCCATCATCGTGGCATTCATTGTCTCGCTCGTCTGCTTCCCCTCTGGACTCTCTGCCCCCCAACCCCCCACACACACATCCCAGTAAATAGCTGCTGGCTTCAGCCCAGTGAAATTCAATCAGCGCCAAACACCCCGATAGACAGGTCCAGAATATTCTACCGGTGACTTTTAGGCTCTCACTGGGGCCAGTCGGCACAACTGCCTTACCTCCCTGCTCTCTGCTGTGTCTCCTGGTGCTCCTGCCATCCCTCCTCCCTGCTATCTGAGAGCACTAGTAATCTTTGAACAGATATTAAGGATTTGGCTTTGAAGTCCAGCAGTTTAAGGAGGTTATCTGTTTTAACCTTATAATTTCAGAGTCTGTCTAACCCAGCTGCAGCAATGTTATCTCAATTTCATTGAAATTTTGCAAAAGGTCAGTTCCACTGCTCGTGTTTTTGTGTAAGGTGTGGGTTTGAAGAACGGCAGCCATTTATGTAACTGACGTATTGGTATAATTATGGCTACTGGGGACCCAAGATACCCGAGGCTGGAATTATCAACAAGGGATTTGGAAACACTTTTAGCACCAAGCGTCAGGGTCCCTGTGAACATTTGCAAGGTCAGCCTAGCTGTAGCGTAGAAGGTAGAGAGCAATGAAGGATGCTTCCCCAGCGGAGGGCCCTTCAGCCAGTGGGTCTTTAAAAGCAGTTAACGTTCGTGTGAGTTGGATGATAAGGAGGACTCGTGTGTGTACCATGCAAAAGGTGCAGGTGTGCACAGGTTTGCAGGATACGACCAGGAGGCACAGGCGCCACCAGATCGCACCTGGCTCATGTTGAGCCGTTTCTTACTTTCTGTGTGATTTTTTGTCATAGAGTTAAGACTAGTGAACCAGCTCATAGGCACATTGAAACTTAAAATATTACTGCATTTAAGAAAAGATCATCTACACAGAGACCCGGCAAGATCAGAAAGAGACTTTGAGGATTCTCTGATCTAACTTATTCATGTTATCAAAGTGTCCACAGATGCTCAGAGAAGAGCCTTGTTCTCTGCAGCCCCAGACCTCTCCAGAAATGCTACCAGGAAATGGGTCAATGCTGTCTTTCTTCATAGGAAGGAACCTGGAGGCAGTGCCTGGGCAGGGTGGAGCAACGGGGGTAGGTGTGCTACTAGCCCACACTTGGAACACTGTGATAAATGATAAGGACACAGGCTTCCATTGCATAGCTTGGGCTGGAAACCCACGTCTGCCTTTATTTGGCAATGTGGCCATAGGTAAGTCAACTAAAAGCTCTAAACTTCAGCTCTTATCTGAGAAAATGGAGACCCTGATACCCACCTCCAAGGGTTGCTATGGGATTGGGTACCCCTCCCCTGGGCTCCCACAACTCCCGTGTAGATCATGTGTTTGAACCGAACAGAATTAAATGTGGTAGTGTGTATAAACATCCAAACTGTGCTTGATCCAAGGCTTTCCTGCCCATTTTTGGTTGACTTCTAAGGTGGATCCCAAAACTCATACAAACCATGGCTCCTGCTCTCTCCAATCATAAAACGATGATGATGATGATGATATAAAAGCCCAGGGGACTGAGTCTTTCTCCTCATGAAGATTCAGTTCAGATCAGCCGTGTAGCTCTCCCTGTCCACAGCAGAGAGACAGCTTTGTGCCCGGTCATTATTTTGGGCTGTTGTGGGGGGAGGGGACATTTTTGGCAGAGGTGAGCCTAGACACGAGTTCTGACAGGAGGAGCAGAGAGCTGATGTGGAACATACCATCGTCATGTCATTCCAGAACCGGAGCTGAGAGCCAGACAGGAATGCGAGGTGATTCATTTGTCTAGAAAAGCAATGTCCCGTCAAGTCCCTGATGCTCTTTTTATTTTTCAAACACTAAAAAGCAGAAAGGAAAGAACATGCCGGTGCTGTGCAGAATGCCAGAGCAGGTGCATTCCTGGTCAGGTCATTTGTCTTCCACTGGCACCCCCTTCGCCTTGACCGTCTACAACTCTTAGCTAAATCGGGATGACCTGCCTGCCCTTTACAGGGACAGGCATTCGAATGGCTTCCCAAAGCCCTTGCCTCCCCTTCCTGCCCTGCATGGCACTGGAGCCCTGCAAGTGTCGTGCCTGCACCTGGCCCCAGGGCTGTGGAAAGGCATGAGGCCACATGTGGAGGGAAGGGCCCCCGGGCTGTGAGTCAGGCTGGTTCGAGTTCTCAGACCCACGGCTTACACACTGCGTGACTTTGGGTAAGTTATTTGTAAGTGCTCCTTTAGTTTCAGTTTCCTCATATTTAAAAATGGGGCCAATAATGCTTATTTATATGGGTGGGCTTCAAGGTTTGGGGTGCAGATCACGTCCTCTAGAACTTGGCCTTCGGTTGATGCTGAATTAACAGTGGTCGTTGCTCTCCCTGTTGCTTGCTTGACGAATACCTGGGCGGTGATCGTTCATGTTCACTGCCCAGTCTCTCCCTGGGTGGCCTTTCTGCCATGTGGCCGTATTCCTTCGGGTTGTTTCATTTCTAATTGAGCCACAGGGCAAAGGTACTTTTTGGCACTTGTGCTCTCTCCTGCATTTTTTCCCGATATCACATTCCACGTAGGCTTTCCTCAGCCAGTGAATCAGGAGCCACTGGGAAGAGTAATCACTGGACGTTGCTACGCCTGATATTTTTTTTGTTCTTATTTTTTTCACATTTGCCGTAGTTGTACTTACATTCCATCTTACACAAAACTCTAGTTTGAGAGACATAAAACATCATTCACTTAGTTTTATCATATATGAATTTGATAATCCTGCTTTTATTCAATAATAAACTTTAAAATTTGTACCACACTATACTTTTACTCACTATGAAGTACTCAGCACAGACACTGGCTGTAGAAAAGGATGTGGCTTGATTTTGCTTTAAAAAGTGCTTCGTAGCATCAGCCTCCACTTCACCAAAACACAGTTGTATCCACTTCACCAAAACACAGTTGTAGCTACTTCAAACATGAGCCGGAACAGATGCGGCCGCACACCCAGGCCCCCTCAAGCCAGGCCTGCCCTCCGCCGACTCTCCCAACCTGCTGCAGGTCTAGTCCTCAGAAAGGGTGGCTCTCTGCAGCTAGGGTCCCGGGGAAACTTCCGGTGCGTTTTACAGCCTGGGTCATCCTGTTCTAAGAGGGACTCCAGCCACAAGCGAGTTCCCCATGTCTTCCTGCCAGTAAACTTGATCTTGCAAAGCTCTTAGTTACTGAAAGTGTATATTGGTTTCATGGCCACACCCCTTACTGTCTAGTTGAGTTTGTCACAAAAAATAAAAAATCAGATTGGCCGGAATAACCTGCCTTTTCTGATGTGCGTGCAAATTTTACTCTCATGCTCCCTGGGTCTTTTAAAATAGAATTATGCTAATTACATTTTCCTCCTCTCCTGTTTTCTGCTTTAAGTGGAGAGAAAACAAAGATGATTTATGTACTTAATGTAACATTCAGGAATACATCAGGCTCATTTCACGCTTTTCTTACCTAAGTGCCTCATTTTATGACACTTACGTTTAATGAGTTACTCTGAATCGTACGTACATTATTAATTTATAACATAAAATAAATTAAAAGCACTGGAAACTAAAGCTCCCTTGTTGCAGGAACACATCATTAGAACCATTATATGGCATTATTTTGCTACTTGTTTCTCTAGGGGTGGGGTAGGAAACAGAAGAGAATTTTTTTTAAAGAAAGATTTTAAGTTCTCCACCAACAAAATGCAGACAGGCTTGTTAATATTTTATTATGAATTAGTGTAGGGGATGGGTCTTTCAATGGCTTATTGGTTATTTTTTAAGCGTTTTGTTTTGTTAAAGGTGGATGAAAGTTGATATGTTTAAGCCCCACTCAGAGAGTGCCCTTGTTTCCTAGTAAAGATGTTTTTTCCTGAGTAGCAAGCAGAGGGAATTGACAGGGTAAACTGAGGGACGCACGTAGGACCCACGTATCTTGCAGAATCCTCTTTGGGGGTGTATGAGGCTTGATAGATCTTCCCTAAAGAGGAGGGTTGAGGCCATCTAGGTTTCCTGGCCAAGCCTCCAGCTCTCAGGAGTCCTAAGCAAGCCACTAGTGTCCTGTTTGACTCTGCACTGGCAAACTCCGAAGCCAAGATCCCTGCTTCTCCTGCTACGGTGCAGGGTTGCTGCAAGGAGGGGCTGTCCAGGCAGAGACTACATCTCCCAGCCCCCTTGGCATCCCTTGGGCCAAGTGACTTCTCTCCAAAGTCACGTGCCAGCCAAGGCAGATGAGGAGCAAGTGGGCATTTTCTACCCTTCACTGTCCTGCTCCGTGGGCCACATGCACAAGATCCCCAGACTTTGAGGGACGGCAGAGCTACAAGGTGGAAAGGGAATCACCAAGGGGTGAAATGTCGCCTGTCAACCATAACCCGAATCAGAACTCAACCTCTGTGTGCCAAGCCTCTGAGTGGGGGAGTTGGACACAGCAGTTAGCAGTACACTCATTAATGCAGTCTCTCTCCCTCCCCCACAGCCCAGTGTTGGAATCAGTCTGAAAACCTACATCCTCCACTCTGTGTACGTAGCTATCCTCATCGTCCATAAGCTCCCGTCTGGCTTTATTTTTATTCTGAATATAAGAATTTAAAAGAGTATCTGGGCAGGAAATGGGAATCTCTAAGGACAGTGATCCTGTCCCCAAGGACAGGGATCATCATGTCTGTCTTGTTCGCTTTCATATTCCTAGAACATAACCCAGTGCCTGGCAGAGTGCTGGTAGAATGGAGGGAGGAGGGGAAAGGAAGGAAGAAATTATCTTGTGGGCAGTGGTGGTCTTGTCATCCTCACACTTGCGATCAGAGTGGACTCGCTGAGATCTGCTCTCAGCAGGCCCTCTCCAAGGGGGCAGTGCAGGAAGGGACCCCCTATCCTCATAACCATCCAGAATGATAAACTGATCCAAGTCTGAAAGAGCCCTTGAATGACAAAGTAGTTTTAGGAAAAAAAAAAAAGAAGTACTTGATTATCAGACTTTTTTGGGGAAATTAGTCAAGTCTGAAATTAGTGAACTTCAGCGTAGGAGATGTTCCATTATGCTGTCTGATTAAAGTGAGAATAGAAACCCATTTCCATGAAATTTCACCTCTGCATTTATATTGGCTAGAATTTCACATGCTCTTAAAACTCACTGAGTCCTAGAAGAGAAGAATTTAGAGGATTTGTGCATTTATGGTCTTAAAGGTGTTGCTAACCTTTTAACCTGCTATGGGACTCGAGATTTTACATCTGTCCCAGCTACTATTGCCATTTAATAAGCTACCTTGAAACTTAATGGCATAAACAGCCATTTTGCTGGCATCAAGGGATGGCTTTTCCCTGCTCCATAATGTTCAGAGCCTCTGCTGGGTGGCACAACTTGACAGCTGGTGGCTAGAATCATCTGGGGTGTCTTCCTTCAATGTCTGGAGGTTGATGCTGGCTCTCACCTGCTACCTCAGCTGGGGCTGTCAACCTGAGTACAACTTATGGCCTCTTTGGGTGGTCTGGGCTTCCTCACAGCATGGTGGCCCAAGGAGTCAGACTGCTTTTGTGGTGTTGGCTCAAGAGCCCCAAAGGTGAGTGTCTCAGTAGACACAGCAGAGGCACCATTCCTCTTAGGACCTAGTCTCAGAAGTCACCTAGTGTCACTTCCACCATACTGTACATCAGGGCAGTCATGAGCCTGCCCAACTTCAAGGGGCAGGGGGACATCAACTCCACCTCTTAAGTGGAGGGTAGCAGGATCATCTCATGGAAGAGAACATGGAAGGGGAGGTATTGTTGTCACCACCTTTGGAAAATATGTTCTGCCGCAGCATCTGAAGGGAAGACCCCTCTGTTAGGAACGGGTGTTACTGGGCTAGCAAAGGCTACTGGTGCCAGAGGCTTGGAGTTTAGGAGGTGGCAGAAGAGGCTCAAGTGGAGGATTCTACCAGGGCAGCAGCAGTTCCTCAAGAAAGCTTTCTCTAATGTGACCGGGGGAGAGGTCAGGATCCTAATTTTCCCTGCGGCTGGTGGGTGCAGCCAGCCTAACTTCAAGCCCATCTGGACACTCTCGGGCATCTCTAGGTCCAGCCAGATCCCCCTAGGATTCAGCTATGTCCTCCGCTGTCTCCTTACTCTGAGAAGAAGAGCCTTTACCCTTAAAGCAGAAAATAATATCCATCTGGATAAAGAAGACCACAAATGAGGTAATAAATTATTCAGAGAGTGGAAAACTACTCTGGAACTGCCGAATGGTAAGAACAAAAACGTGAGGTGTTTGCTGTCCAGGTGTCTCCTGGATACCTTTCTGCTTACTGAATTTTCCCCCATCTAACCAGGTGAATTATTTTTATGCAAATAATGTCCAATATGTGCAGTGTTACAGCCAGTGACAACACAGTCATGTACAACTCAAGTCACGTCCTTTTATGCACTGAACTGCCGGAGGACCTAGCATTAATAAAAACCACACATAAGGCAGAAACGGCCACGTGATGAGTTAAGGCATGAATAGCAAATCGTGCCCAGAAGCGGCAAGAACAGCAGGGCAGAGCGTTATTGTGGCTCCATGAATTGAGTGCTCTGAGAATTGAGAGACCGTGTTGGCTGCTGTGGGTATTCAAGTCAGGTGATGCAGGTGAGAGGTAAGGCCAGACCATGGTGCAGTCCTAAAAGCTGGGGCATGGCACGGAAGAGGTGACAGACACTGCAGGGTGTGATGGTCTCAAAGGAGCAAAAACCACACCAAGTCCAAGACCTGGTCACCAGTTCACGGGGCTGGAAACCCAGAAATCAACGTGTGAAACCAAATGGGGTGGAGCATAGGCACCAGCAGTGGCTTCTTAAGCAGTTCCAAGGCCAAGCTGCATGGGTATGCTGGGGGCCAGGTGCTTGAGACAGAAAAGAGGAAGAGAAGAGTGCATGTGTATGTGTGTGTGTATGTGCATGCGTGCGCACCCTTGTGCGCATACGTATGTGCATGTGGTGGGTATATGCATGTGTGTGTGTGTGTGTGTGTGTGTGCATATAATATAGCAATGGTTTTAAACTTTGTCATTTGATAGTAGGTTGATCAATTGACTGGTTGACCAGTTGTTTTGTTGTTTGGTTGGCTCATTCAGTTTTGGTTTGTGGAGGTGTTTAGCAGAGAAATACTTTTCTTCTAATTACAAAGAAAAATCACACAGGGAAATGCCATATGGAAAAGAGATTCGAGCAGAGCTATTCTGGCTATATTCAAAGGGCACTGATAATTCTCTTGATTGGAGGCTAAGGCGCAACATACAAGCCTGTTTCTATAAGAAGCACCACGTCACAGCCCAGAAACCAAGCCATATCCCTTGTTGCCACTTAGGTGATCAAGCTGTTTTCCCACACCCCCTGCCCTTCCAGAATCATGTACCCCCCCAGAGTGAAGGCCAGGTGGAAACCTCAGCTGCGCAGCCCGAGGTGAACTTGCAGCTACATGGAAGGGATAGTGCAGGCTTTGTCTTCTGGAATCTCTTGCTTGTGCAGCACATGAAGATGAGGGGAAAGTTGCAAGTGCTCTGGGTGAGTCTTAGGGAAAGTGTCCCAGGACACAAGCAGCTGGCCGGTTCCCTAAATCAGGAATCCCAAAATGCTGCAGGGGATTGCTGACCGACACAGTAGACAGTAAACACAGTGTTCTCCCGGGAGTGGCAGGACGGAGCCGGGCGGGGTGGGTGTCATATCCCACCCATTCGCTAGGGCCTGTGTTGTCTCCTCTGTCTGGTGATCCTCCGTTTTAAGAGGGTCTGGCCTCACCTGGTATAGACAGTTTCATCCTTGACACCAGCCCCAGGTGTGTAGACTGTCATTCTTCCACTCAATTTCCTACTTCTTCCTAATGTATTTCTAGCTTCTTTCCTAGTTTTTCCTTCTATCCCATATGGAAGTTTCCATCCTCCCTATTGAGAAAGAGGAAACCCTCAGGTGCTTTCCTTCTTCTCTAGCAGGGAGGCCAGGCTGTGGGTGTTCTCCATGTCACTGGAGAACCCTCTGACAAGAGAGGGCCCCCTTATCCCATGGGTCAGAGCAGACTGCTTATGGTTCTCACCCCCCGCGGCATATTTGGTGGGCATCTCGGTGGAGGCTTCTTGCCATCCCTGTCCAAGTACCAAGTCCTGGGAAGGGGTCACTGGTCTGCTGAGGGCTGGGGCAGGGTTGTGTGGGAAGGTGAGATTGACGGCCCTGGCCGTGCTTTTTTCTTTTGCTGCAAATAAAACTGGGCCCCACAAGTTATGTAGTCATCCTTAGAGTAAATAAGCCACTTTAAATGCACATGCCCTCTCCCAGTTCTTAGTTCACAGGTGAACTTGACACATCAGCACAGGTAGATGATTGATCTCACAGGTGTCCCCAGCAGACCTGCCTATCATCCTGAGGCAGGGTCCCCTGAAGTGTATTCCACACAATGTTAGTAGCATAAGATGTTAATTAGGCTGCTATGGTTAAGTCAGTTTATGGAATGTGTAGTTTCTGACTGTAGAACTCCTCAGTCTTTAAAGTACTAATGTATACTGGAACATTCCAAGTGGGGCATATAGCTTTCAGTGCCTCCCAATGTATTTTACCAAACTAGGAAAGATGGCTGAAATAGATATGAGGGAAGAGGGAAATTGCAGACGTTTTCCCACTGAATATAACACCTGGGCTAGCATTCTAAGAAGCACATTTTTGAAGATAATATTTAAATAACTATTCCCAATAAAAGAAGAAATATATGGAACCCTAAGCTAAAAAGAGATACAATGTGTGGAAATCGATAAACCTGATGGTAGAAAACCATGGAACATTTGGTTGGGACACTGCAAAGGCAGAGAGGAGGATAGGTGAAAGAAGCAATGGCCCCTGTGTTAGTCCATTTGTGTTGCTATAAAGGAATGCTCTGAGGCTGGGTAATTTATAAAGAAAAGAGCTTTATTTGGCTCACGGTTCTGCAGGCTGTTAAGGAAGCATGGTGCCAGTATATGCATCTAGTGAGGGCTTCAGGCTGTTTCCACTCATGGTGGAAGGAGAGGCAGAGATCATCTGGCAAGAGAGGAGGCAAAAAGAGAGAGGAGGGAAGTGCTGGGCTCTTTTTAACAACTAATAGAGCAAGAACTCACTCATTACCTCCAGTAAGACAACAAGCCATTCATAAAGGATTCCAACCCCATGACCCAAACACCTCCCACTAGACCCTACCTCCAACATTGGGGATCGAATTTCAACATGAGATTTGGAAGGGTCACGCAAGCCAAATGACAGTAGTCCCCCAGCAAATGAAGGCTCTAGCTGAGTCCTGCTTAGTACACGTGACAATGCCAACAGACTCTGACGGGAACACATGAGAGCAACGTGATATTTCAACATCTTCACCATTGCTGGATGCCTCATTAAGCTCAACTTTGGTCCTCTAATAAATCTCTGCCCACCCTTAGGATGATTTCATTGCTCAAGGGGTGAAGGAAATAACAAGGAGTGTTGCCATTTGACCAAACAGGAAAAACTGCTTAGTGAGTGAAGGTAACAGGGACAAAAGAGAAAGCGACTATGGCTTCCTGAAGTTTATGAAAGGAAAGTGCATGGTTAGTGGGCATGGAGAGATTTTAAATTAAGAGATCATCTGAGTTTGGGGAACAACAAACAGGTAGAAACTATAGAGAAGAAAAGGATCCATTTACAAGCTCAACAAAACCAATAAAATGTTAAATCCCTAGTGGTAAATGCAATAAAAATGTATAGGATCCATATGAAAAAACTTCAAAACTCTCCTGAGAATCAATGACATAGACACGTCAGTCCTCCCTATGTTCATTTATAAACTGAATGCTAACCCAGTTAAAATATTAAAAGGTTTCTTTTAGGAAATGGACAAAAAGAAAAAAAAATGAAAAAGAAGAGTAAAAAGAGAGACTAGCTATCCTAGAGGGCAAACTATACTCCAAAGGCTCAGTAATTAAAGCAGCATGATGCTGCACGTGTTTAGATGGAGGACCAATCAAATATCCAGAAATAGACCTAAATACAGAAAGGACTTCAGTATATGATCACTGAATCTCATAAAAATGAAGAAAAGATGTGCTATGTAGTAAATGATGTTGGGACACCTGGGAGGCCACCTAGAAAAAAAAAAAAATTTTCATTCATACTTCCTGCTATAAGCCTAGATAAATTTCAAATGAAATTTAGGTGTAAAATCTGGAACCTGATGAGTACTAGATAACAACATGGGGTAATTCTTTTATTACTTGTTTCACTATGGTACAAAGCCTAGAGGTCATCCAAGAAAAAATTGATAAATTATAAATTAAACTACCTTTTTTTTTTAAGAGATGGGGTCTCACTCTGTCACCCAGGCTGGAGTGCAGTGACACCATCACAGCGGCACAATCACAGCTCACTGCAGCCTCGAGCTCCTGGGCTCAAGAGATCCTCCTGGCTCAGCCTCCTAAGTAGCTGGGACTACAGGCATGCACCACCACACCAGGCTAACTTTTCTATTTTTTGTAGAAATGGAGTCTCACTGTGTTGCCCTGGCTGGTCTCAAACTCATGGCCTCAAGTGATTCTCCCACCTCAGCCTCCCAAGTCACTGGGATTAGAGATGTGAACCACTACACCCAGCTAAACTACATTTTTTAAAAAAGCTTAAAGACTACTGCTTGGCTAAATAAATAAATATCACCATCTACAAAGTGAAAAACAAAATGAGAAACTGAAAAAATATTTGCAACTCATATGATAGAGGGCTAATCTCTGTAGTAGATAGAGAACTCTTACAATCAGTATAAAACAATCAGTAACTCAATAGAGAAATGTGCAAAGGATATAAACCGTTCATAGGAAAGGACATTGGAATGACTTACATATGTACAAAAAGATGCTTAATTTCACTTCTATGAGAGAAATGTAGAATTAAAACATATCTTTTTACCTGTCAAGTTAACAAATAAAAAAGTAAAAAGGTTTGATAATATACTGTGTTAGCAAACCTGAGGGGAAACAAATAATACATTTCTGGTGGGGTGTACCTTGGTAAATTTTATGTAGGGCAATTTATATAGCAGAGCCTATCAAAATCACAAAGATGTATCCACTTTGACCTGGTAGCTTCACTCCTAGGAATTTGCATTAGAGGATGTACAAGCATGCATGGACAATAAAATTTGAACAAGATATTATTGTAGCATTGTTGTAATTAGCTAAAGATTAGAAATAACCTGAAATATCCATCAATGGGGAACTGGCTAAAGAGATTAAGGTATAAGCTTAAGGTGGAGTGCTGTTCAGCCGTAAATAAAAGGGCGGATGGTTATGCAGTGATAGGGGAAGGTTTCCAAGAAATATTGTCCAGTGGAAAAGCAAGCTATACTACCATTCGTATTTTTAAAAAATAAAAAGAAGAAGAAAAAATAATAGATATTTGTATTGCTCAAATATGAATTTAAAATCTCTGGAAGGATAAACCAGAAAATTGCAAACATTCGTTTTCTATTAGTGGGATGGGAACAGAGCAAATGGTTGAATTCATTATGTTGTCAAAAAGAAATACATAATTTTAAAAAATTAAACAACCAAAAAGAGTGAAGGGCAGTTCCAAAAACTAAGAAGAACCAAGAGCATCAGTAGAACCAAGGTGCTTTCTGACAAGCTTGGTTTTTAAAAGCACGTACAGAAAACAGGAGAGGCCCATGACCAAGGAAGGGTAAGAACAACCTCCAGGATGGGCTAAGCCTTGAAAGGTGCCAAGGGCAAGGTGATTTTATATGTATGTTTTGTTGTTGTTTGTTTGTTTGTTGGTCATTCTGAGTGAGACTACAACAAAAAAGGACAACTTTGCTACTGGGGGAAGATGGCAGCATGTTGGTTGGTGACAGACAGAAAGGAGAATCGCTTCCCTGCTATGATCTTGCTGCTTCTCATGTGCGGACCCTCTAAGCCCTGCTTGTACTTGGGCCTCTGAGCTTTCCCATTACCAAAACCAGGCACAGGCTGCTCTCCCATGTGGCTATTTAGGGTCACTGACTTACACAAGGACGAGCCCTGCTTTTCCTTTGGCTTACTGACCCGGAAGTACTGTACCTGGCTTGTCCATGCTCCTGTGGGCTGGTTCATCCCTTTACGCCTTTGGCTCCTTCGAAGCCCCGAAGTACACTACCCTTTTGTATCCTTGAGAGGTGTTCACACTCTTCACTATTCTCAAAACCCATCTGGAATTCATTTCAGCCTCAACCAGCTGCACCAAACCTGCCAAATTAACCAAGAAAGCCTCTGCCAGGCCTTGGGCCTCTTCTTTCCAGAGACCACCCGTGGTGCAGACGTGAGTTTTACCCTTTTGGTGCTAAACCATTGGAGAGAAGTGTTATCCTTTCAAGAAAGACATTCTTTGAATGGGTTAAGGACAATGAAGCACAAACTTTACTTAAAGAAGGAATTAAAACTAAGAAAGGAGACAGAATAGAAGTACCCTTTGCCACTTTAAATATCTTCTATCCCAGGGTAATAAAAAGGCTTGTGAACGTGATCGAGAAAGACACCATAAAGAAAAGGAATGATTTTGAAAGATCATTTCCCAGTTTTCTAAAGGACAGGAAAAAAAGACTCTTGACCAAATAGGCATAATGTTGACTCATTGTAAAACTCATGAATGACATACTAACCAGTCTGTGAACACAATTAAAAAAAGGTATAACTAGAAGCCACCATGGTTCCTTTATAAAAATATGCCAAGTCAGCAGAGAAATATTTGTCACCAGTTTTAGTTTATCATTGTCAACCTGGAGGGAGTCATTCCATGTTCACCACCGAATTTGCACTTTTGTCCTGTCCTATTCAGTACTTTTGGTCAGTAACTGAGATGCACAGATGTGATCTAAGTCTTTGTTATCACGTGATGATTTGTTTTACATAATGTACTTTACAATGTGCTTATCAATTAAAAACTTCTGCTCTATGAGAGACATTGTGAAGAGAATGAAAAGATAAGGCACAGACTGGGAGAAAACATTTGCAAAACATCTGATTAAGGACTGGTGTCTAAAATGTACAAGGAACCTTAAAACTCAACTACAAGAAAACCCAACTGAAAAGTGAGCAAAAAGGCCAGGCACAGTGGCTCACGCCTGTAATCCTAACACTTTGGGAGGCCAAGGTGAGAGGATTGCTTGAGGCCAGGAGTTCAAGACCAGCCTGGTCAACTTAGTGTGACCCCATCTCTACAAAAAATTTAAAAAAAAAAATTAGCTGGGTGTGGTGGTGGAGGCTGAGGCAGGAGGATTGTTTGAGCCCAGGAGTTGGAGGCTGCAGTGAGCTATGATCATGCCACTGCACTCCAGCCTGGGTGACAGAGTGAGACCTTGTCTCAACAAAATAAAATAAAAGTGGGCAAAAGATCCAGAAAGACACCTCATCAAAGAAGATATATAGATGGCAAATAAGTATACAAAAAGATGTTCAACATCATATCATCGGGGAATTGAAAATTAAAACAACAATGAGATGCCACCACACACCTATTAAAATGGTCAAAATCCAGAACACTGACAATACCAAATATTGGTGAGAATGCGGAACAACAGGAACTCTTCTTATTCATTGCCGGTGGAAATGCAAAATGGTACAGACACTTCAGAAGACAGTTTGGCATCTTAATACAAAACTAAACATACTCTTACTAAGATCCAGCAATTGTGCTCTTTCGTGTTTACCCGAATGAGCTGAAAACATATATCAACGCAAAAAACCTGCACACAGATGTTTATATCAGCTTTATTCATAATTGCCCCAAATTGGAAGCAACTAAGATGTCCTTGGAGGACATGGAAGAACCTTAAATGCATATTGCTAAGTGAAAGAAGCCAGTCTGCAAAGGCTATAGACTGTTGTATTCCAACTATGTGACATGCTGGAAAAGGTAAAATTGTAGAGACAGTAAAAGGATCAGTGATTACCAGGGCCTCGGAAGGGTTGGGGGTGGAGGCATGAATCGGTGGAGCTTAGGGGATTGAAACTCTTAGGTCAGTGAAACTTTTCTGTGTGATGCTGTAATGATGGATATGTGACATCATGCATTTATTTAAAACAAAAGCAAAACAAAAAAAAACCTACAAAAATCAAAACTGTACAACACAAAGAGTGAACCCTAATTTAAACTACAGACTTCAATTAATAATAATAAATCACTACTGGTTCATCAATTGTAACAAATGCAACCAATGCAAGATGGGTTTTTAAAATTATTTTTGGAGATGGGGTCTCAATATGTTGCCTAGGCTGGTCTCAAACTCCTGGCCTCAAGCAATCCTCTCTCCCCAGCCTCTCAAGTCACTAGGATTACAGGTATGAGCCACTGCACCCCACCCGGCTCCACAAGATGTTAATAATGGGAGGGAGGGAATATTTGGGAACTCTCCCTATCTTCTGCTCAATTTTTATGTAAACCTAAAACTACTCTAAAAAATAAAATGTATTAATTTTTAATGTCATAGGAGTGGAAAAAATTTTTTAACTTTTTAAAAATTGAAACTAAAAATTGTGAAAATAAGCTTTTTAAAAATGTAGTTTATAAATGCAATAATGAATTCTTAGAATGAATAAAGAGTGAGTCAAGTACCTTTTTGGGGTGATGGAAATGTTCTATACTTTGATTGTGGCAATGGTATTGTGGTTGCATAAATTTATCAAAACTCATGGATACTTACAACTTAAAATGGGCGTATTTTATGATATGTAAATTATACCTTAATGAAGTTAATTTTTTTAGGTGATACAAGTGATTTGGGGAGGTTTTTTATGCCTAAACTACAATAGCACAATATATTGTCCTTCACTTCGTGTTTGACTTTTACTTTATGATCCTAAAGAGAATTATTTTTACATAAATATTTAAGTTCTTTATCAGGTTTTCCAAAGTCTCCTCTAAATCCTTTAACATTCAAGCCATTCTCTTTTAAACCCTCTTTGAAGCCATCATCCTTGTTGAATGTCTTTTCTTTAGTTGTTAACTCTGTTAAATCTGCTATCCCTCATTGGCCAGTGGCTTTGCGTATGACTTGAGTTGTTCTCTAACATCACTGCCATAGGTTCCTGGTTTGTTTTGTCATCCAAAAGACCCCCAGGATGGCTAAATAGTAGAAAGGAGAGTTTTATTGGCGACATCAGTTTGTAAATCAAGAAGAGACAGTCTCCCGAGTGTGCCAGAGGTGCTCTCGCTTTGAGGAAGGGAAGGACAGATTGGTTTTTATGCTTCACAGGGCCTGTATCGCACAGGAGAGTCACACATATTCAGCAAGTTTGGGGGAAAAGGTATCCATGTTTGTGAGGGGAACCAAGCACATGTGCAATGAATAAACATATATGTAACATACATCCCATGTTCACTTTGGGGTGGGGTTTTAGCATTTAAACAAGGTGGAATTTGGCTCTTATCATTGAATGGTGAACTATAGGACACAAAGACAGTTTGTGTGCAGCCTCTATGAACTGGCTGAAACTGGTTGCAATTGCTCATCAGAAAAGAATGTTTGTAAGGCCAGTTCAAACAGATTTGTAGTGGTCTGGGTTGTAAATCAGAGTTAGGAGGGGTCCTATTGTTAGGGAGTTTAGAGCCATAGGAATTTAGAAATTCGCCATGCCAGTGGGGCCCTGAACCCTTGACTCATAGGTAACTTTGTTTCCTTAACCTCAGGGTCCATCTTGATAAAGGGGTTGATAAAGAGGTTATCTATTAATATTTTGGTCTCTCAAATTACGGTTTTATTTTTCTTTTTGGTCTTTTGGCACGATTTGCCATTCACTTTGCAACCAATTGCCGTGTATTTGCACTCAGCAAAAGATGGGCAAGGATGTTGAATCAAAGGAAGGACAGGGGTGCTAGTGTTGAAAGAGGAAAAATATTTGAGTAGGAAATACTTTTATATTACATTATAACTGGTTCACTAGGGAATAATTTTATGTTAGGATGATTTTTGCTTTCCTAGACAACTTTGTAACTACAGAGACTGCAATAAAAAGGGCATAAGTTTGCCTTTAAGCAAGAGGATGCATTTTTAAAATAAAATAGGGAGATGAAACCAAGCTGAACTAATAGCTGATACAGTGGATGGCCTTATCGAGACTCAAAACAATATTAACAAGTTTGAAATGATTGCCCTAAAACAGCAAGGGGAAATTTAACAAGCATTCCCTTTATAGATGATTGCATTTAACAGGTATATACATTGCTCATTTAAGTTTAAAATGCTGATTACAGATGTTCAGCATAGATTGTACCTGTGGCCTGTCTGCAGTGCTTACAGGAAAAGCCTTGGTTTTAGTTCATGTCCAGATCAGGGCACGCCAACAGCACCGGACAGCTACATAAGAAGCTAATGTCATTTTGTCTGGGTTCATTAAGGGACACCACCCCAACTGGTGGAGATAAGAGTGCTGCATTCTGCATTGAAGGGACCACATGGAATAATGATAACATGTCCTGTTCTGAGCTCCACCCTCTTAGAAGGGTGTTGATAAATTACTATGTCCAGAGGAGGGTATGTGGGGTAATTGAGAAGAGGAGAGACTAAAAGCCGTTCCATATGAAGACTGGTTGGGAGAACTGGAATATTAATCTGGATGAAGTCAGATTTTAGGAGAGCCTGAAAGCTGTCTTCAGACCTTCAAACTGAAAAAGGAGAATTCTAGCATTTTGCTGTTGGACAAGATGACCTCGAAGTGTCCTTCCCCTTGGAAAATTCTGATTCCTATTGTGTTAAATCTTCGCTTTAAAAGACATTCTACTCATACATCCTACTTCCTCCGGTATCCCGCTGCACATGCCTTAAACAAAAGCCTATCACTGCCTTTTAGTAGCGAGCTAATCGCTTCCCACCTCCCATTAGCTAATTGAAACCAATGCTAATAAGAAAGAATGAAAGAGGGTTTTTATTCAATCCAAGCTGCTGCACACATAACTGAGCTGCTAAGTACAGTTTCAGAATGCTTCACCAGATGCAGGCTGGGGTGCCCAAGCTCTCTGGCGAAGGGTTGCTTCAACCTAAAGAAGCCATTTCCTGATTTATACTGACACCATTGTCTAGGCGGGGCAGGGGTAGTTTCTCTAGTGGACTATTTTTGTTCTCTGGTGGTTGCATATCTATTAGTCAGACTGCTATATTCAGAGTTATCTTTGTTTTCATGCTGATGCCTTTTAACCCGTGAAATCACAGCTTCAATATGACAAAGTCAAACTCATTCGGCCCCATTAGTTAGTTGCAAGTTAATTTTGGCAGAGGTTGAACTAAAGGTTTCTGAGTTTCTCCTGCAACAAGAAATAGTTTGCTAAGGAAATGGATAGTGTAGGAAAGGAGAGGAGGGGGTGTTTAACAACTCTATGAAAAAATAAATAAACAGTTTTTTAATCTTTTTGAAACACCCATCTATCTACTTGAAATTAGCTGGTATTGTTGACCTAAAAGGAAGAAGCTGAGGCAACATTAAGATAAGTAGAAAGTTTATTTGGGCCAAGCTTGAGGACTACAGCCTGGAGCCTAGATGCAAGTTACCCTGAATATACACTCCAATTAGCAGAAGTTACAAGTAGATTTATTTTTATTTTTATTTATTTATTTTTTTTTGAGACAGAGTCTCACTCTGTTGCCCAGGCTAGAGTGCCGTGGCTTCAGCCTAGCTCACAGCAACCTCAAACTCCTGGGGTCAAGCGATCCTCCTGCCTCAGCCTCCCAAGTAGCTGGGACTACAGGTGTGCGCCACCGTGCCCGGCTAATTTTTTCTATATATTTTTAGTTGTCTGATTAATTTCTTTCTATTTTTAGTAGAGATGGGGTCTCGCTCTTGCTCAGGCTGGTCTCGAACTCCTGAGCTCAAATAATCCGCCCGTCTCGGCCTCCCACAGTGCTAGGATTACAGGCATGAGCCACCATGCCCGGCCACAAGTAGATTTTTAAAGGAAAAGAAGAGGCAGTTCCTAAGGTGCTTACCAAGAATTTCCTCTTATACTTTCCTGGATTAAACTTAAGCCCATTATCCAAAGTGGGGCACCAAAAGAGCAGAAGAACGGGATCCATTTGTACTCACCATCAAATTGGTACTAACTGATCAACACTAGGTTGATCACATGGCAGAAATACTCTCTAGGGATTAGGGGGATGAGGGGGCAAATCTATAACTAAAGGACATGGGGAGCACTAAAGGGAGAGAAGGGCATGCCTTTAACCTGCATTTGGGTGAGGCAAAGACATAAAGTGTAACTATAATGTTTGTACCCTCACAAAACCCTGGAATAATAAATAAAAATAAATTTAAAAAAAAAGAATTTCAATGAAAATAATATAAGCTGTTGATTGACTGTACATTGTTCTTTGTACCACAAATTCCAGGAAAATGAAGATATGGGCGAGGCAGCTAGTTAGGAACAAAATGACTTTAAACAATTGCCCCCAGGCATGGGTGGGGGGCGGAGGGACATGACTGAAGTCCCGTACTCATGTCTCTCTGGGCCTGACAAATTTTACATACCCCACATAGCTCAGAATGTTCTCGTTTCCCATTGTTGATCAAAAATCTTCCCATGGAAGCATTGATGATTAACCTCTGCTATGACAGAATGACAGACACCCTTCATCCTTCTGCTGCAGGAAGGCTCATTCCTGGGCAGTCCTCGGTCAGTTGTTGATTCATCAGAATCTCATCCTTTTGGTTTTCTTCGAGGAAGCAAAACAATGAGATATAGTTAAACTTATTCCATTGAGGAGTCAACTAAAAAAAATCATGAAGGAAATTAAATCCAGGTTCTTCTTTAGAGACTTGTTGTAACCAGGAAATAATTCAGGATTTAGTCCAAATTATAGGAAAATAGTAAAAACTCAAAAACAATGGTCAGGGCTAGAATCTAATAATAGATATGCTATAATTTTCCTCTGAAACATAATTTTTCTCTTTCCAGTTCCCCATTTTTACTAAAGATAAATCTTAATGGGACCAATTTACTGGCAAAATTAGTTATGCTATTATACATGGCCTGATTATTTACATAAACTGCAACAAAAATAGTGATCGGCCATGTAGGCTCTTCTGAGTTGACTTTACTGGAACTTTCATAAGTAATTTCAGATTAAACCTTGACTTGAGGTTGTTACCAAAAGTTTGGTACTTGTCCCCAAGGCTGAATCAGTGAGAACAAAGAAAGAGAACAAATGGTTTGGGGAAGAGGAAAGAGAAGTTTATTAATTTGCTGGCAAATGAGGAGGGCAGAAGACTAGTGTCCCAAAAGACCACCATCCTGACTTTAAGCAGAAACAAAGGGCTTTTTAAAGGGGGGTTTTTGGTGGTTGGGCTCGGGTCTACATGGCCAGTGTCACATGTCATGGCTTCCGGGCTGCCGTTCAACTATAATTGGTGGTTTCAATTGACCTTATCTCCAGTAACGAGGGTCTCATAACCTTTGTCCAGACAATTCTGTTGAGCCATCTCCTGTGGTTTAAGATGCTAGAAAACAAACAGCAAAGACCATTTTCCTGCCCCTTTGACTACTGGCCTTGGGCAGGAATGCAGGTTTTAATTCCCAAAAAGGGTGAGGATTTTAAAGAGACAAATTATAAAACATTTTGCCCTTTTTTTCAGATCTTTACCTCTGTTACAAGGCTAGGAATCCAAGCCAAGGATTTGCCATCAGACTGTACCTGTAATACCTGTAGGAATTGGGTGAATTCCTCTCTTCTGGAGGTTCCAAAATATCTTGAGTTTCCTGGGCCTGTCAGAAAGTGACATTCTTTACTTATTACAGTGTCAGAAACCTTGAAAGGGAACTGTGTAGACAAGGTACCAGGCTAGTCTTTCCAAGGGACATTTTATTGGCTCTATAAAGTCAACCTCAATTCTCAAAGCAGTCTGGTCATATCTGAAAATATGCTATTCTAGTCAAAGCCTTGGTAAAATAACCAATGTCTCCAATTGTGTCCCATTACAGAAAACAGATTCTTATTGAACTTATACAAACGTCTAGAATGCCATAAAATAAAAATATTCACAAATAGTTTGCAAATTTTGGAGAAATCAGGTAGAGAAAAAGGCAGATGTTTTAATTTTGCTCACAAAATTGCTATAAGCTATAAATAGCTCAGAAGAAAAAAGTTTTCTTGATTCTAGAAAACAAAATATAAAAAGAATGAGTAGTGTTCCAAACAAAAGGTCAGAATCATTTCATTGCTCTATCGGTTCAGTCCCATGTTCTGCTTGATGTTGGATTAGCAATCTTCACAAGCACATCAGTTTTAGTAGAGTTCTGGAAGTTTTTACTTAGTCCAATGATAATGGTCTCCAAAGTTATCAGAAACCTGTATTCAAGAGTACTTGTCAGGGTCCTGTCCCATGAATTTTGCTGAAGAAAAAGCAAATTTTGAACTGTAGCCAATTGTACACAGCTTTTTGAGGATAATCAAAGTAAAGCAATAATCATGTATGAATGGGAAAAAAGACTTAGAGTAGACATGACTAAAGATACAATTGACAAGGAAATTTGGTTATTTCTGTGGCATGCAACAATTTAACATAATAGTAATGCTTATTACTGATAACATATACTAACACATATCAGAATTTTAGGATTGTCATACAATTTTGGAACACATATTGATAACACACTTATACAAGTTAAACACCATTTCTTATTTGACAGTGCTTTCCCTATGATTTTTAACATACCAAATAAACCTAATATGTCTCTCTTGAATTTCCAGGGGCCCTAATAACCAAAAAATTAATTTGAGGTTATAAAATACTGAATTTAGAATTTGAAATTAGATTTCAGAAAGTTTGTCAAATATCGAAGATTTAAAATACTTGCTCAAAATAGTATCACAGGTCACCATAAAATAATATTTATTTAGCCAAAGTGATAATTGAAAGATTTCAAAAAGCAAAAACCTTTACTCTTTGAATAGAAAGGAGTCCATTTTCCAAACAATCAAAAGACCCAGTAAAGATAGCATGAGACCAAAAGAATGTCTTTCCGTCTTTCCCTCTTTTTTGCAGCTGACTCAAGAGGTTAACAAGTCTTTTATCATCTCTTATTAACATATGAAAATCTTCTTCAAAAAGGAAAACCAAATTTTACTGGTACATTAGTGCCTTATCCATACTAAAGATAATTTTAATAGAACCTTGTAAATAAGTTCATCCAGCTTTGACCACACAAGATAAGATTTCCATAAACCTTTTATAACCTCTTATGATTGTCTGTTAAAGAGTGGATTAATGCTCTGAGAAAACCCTGTTGTTCCAACACAGGGGCCCAGACTCTGGCCTTTCACCAATGTGCTTTTGATATTAATGCTCAATTTTTAGAAAAACTTATAAATAATCCCCTTCTGATTTTAGCCAAGTTGATCACACACAAAATTCCTTTCACAAGGTTGATCTTCCACAAACCTTCTACAACTTGCTTAAACCTTCAGTTTACTTCCTTTTTTATATGGGCATTCTACCTTAGGACAAAAAATTACTTTCCTTTCCCCCTTATCATTTTGAACCAATTATTTTAAACAGTCGCCCCCAGGCATGCGTGCAGGTTGTAGAGAGCAGGCTGCTCTGAGCTGTTTTTCTTTTCTCTGTATTGAATGTTCTCATTTCTGTACATCAGGCTCCTTGGTACTGGCTACCGTGTCTCAAAACAGTTCTCAGAGTTAGTGTGTGGAAGAATCACCCAGGGAGCTAGTTAAATGCTGATTCTAAGGCTCAACCTCTAGACATTTTGACTCCTTCCTGGAGTGACCCTGGGGCTCTACATTTGTGACAAGTGCCCCAGGGGATGCTGCACTTTTTGAAAGGCAGCCCTATGAACTCAAAAGCAAAGATCAGCCCTTCTATTCTTGTTTGCCTACTCACTTAAAGAAAAAAAAAATCAACCAGTCTAGACCAAAGAAGTGACGTGTTACAGTGTAATCCAGAAAGGAATTCAGTGATGACCATCTGGAATTAAGGCAAAAGTCACTTGGGGAGTTTGGGGTTTGCTCTATGTAAGTTTTGCTCAGATCCCAGAAAGCCCACTGGACAGAGGTTTTGGTCTTTGATCCGTCCCTGTCCCCCTCGTCTGGATTTTGAATGGTAAGACCAGCCTAGGCTGAGGGGTAAATTGCTGGTGTCAGGTCTTGGGATGTGGAATTCAAATATCTGAATAATATTTTCTTAGCTTTTTGGAACCTCATCTTTTTCACCTATAGAAGAGAGATAAATATTAATAATTTTAATGTAGTAAGCCTAATATGAGAGGATCAGATGAATCATTTCACGAGTGAGCATATGGCTCACGGGAGAAACTCCACATGCATTTGTCCCTTTCTCCTCCTCAATTTCCTCCACCAAAATTACCCAAGAGCGAGAACAAGACACTTTCCTGGACATCTCTGTGCTTGCCTCCCTCAATTGTAGCCTCCAAGTATATACGAAGCACCCATGAGAGAGAGAAATAGTTAAACATCAAAAAATCAGTATGGGCAACTTTTCTTCTTCTTCTTCTTTTTTTTACATGAAGCCAAATCAAGAAAAATGGAAAGGTTTCTGGAAATTCTTTTTCCCTTAAAAATGAAAATAACTTTATTAAGTATGATTTCAGTTAACACAATGACAAACGGGGCTTGCTGCTGGCAACCCATCTGGGCTGTCTCCCAAGAAAGGAGTGTGACAAGCCTGAGATCTCCGTGGTGATCCTGCTGGTAGGAGTGAGATGTTACTGTTTGGGGACACTATTGCACCCCTATGGATATGCATGGATAAGGTGACTGAGAAAAATGAAAGGACTTAACTAGTGTCATACAGCCAGTAAACAGCAGAGAGTCAAACCTGGGTTGCAGACAAGAAACCCTTTCCTCCTGTATCCCCACAAGACTGACATCTCTCCAGTCACTAAGGGTCCGCTCAGGATTGTTGCCTGGCTGGGTAAAGAGGAGGCTCTTGGTGTTCACTCCAAAAAAATATTTACTTAGCACTTACTATGTGCCAAATTCTTGTGTTAAATGCTGGAGGGTAAAGTGATGACTAAGGTATGATCACAACTTTCAAGACACTCTATAATGGGTTGTAAAGAGGAGGGAGTTATTTTAGGGAAGGGGGAAAGAGTGTGAAGCAATGTTAGTAATTATCAGGGGGAAACACAGTCATGGACTGGCAGAGAGGCAGCTGCCGTGTATCTGGACAGGGTAGTTTTCGGAGCCTCAGTTTTCCCACCTGTGAGATGGGGTTAAAAATAAGACTGACCTTACAGGGTTGTTTGATATGACTATAAGGAATCATTTGAAGCCAGGTGTAGTGACACATGCCTTTAGTCCCAGCTACTTAGGAGGCTGAAACAGGAGGATCATTTGAGCCTGGGAGTTCGAGACCAGCCTGGGCAACATAGTGAGATGCCATCATTTTTTTAAAATGCGGGAATAAATGCATTAATAAATAGTGCATATAAAAGCCCTAGCCAGCCTGGCACATGGTTGGCACTCAGGAATGGTGGCGGCTGGCCTGGTAGTGGTGGTTGCAATGGCTGCTTTAGGGTCTCTTCTTGAAGGAGAAGGAAGCAACTCTACCTCCTTCCGGATGAGCCGTCCTTATTATTCCCTGTCCTGCTCCTCAGGAGGTCCTCTGGTATTAGACTTTGGCAGAATTATGACCCGAGTATGCCAAATGAAGCCTCTCTGGTGCCCATACCATTGGCCCATTTCCGTCAGGTAAGCTGCGACATGTCACAGCTTCAGATGCTGGTACCAGAAGGGGGTTCTAGTTGTGGCCTGCAGGCAGATGGCGAGACCTTCTGCACTGCCAGGGCACGAGCTCTGCTCCCCACCTTCTTAGCAGCCCCGAGGTGGGGGTTATTGGAACTCAGTCTGCTGTAGGGAAACAGGGCTGTTTGTATTCTAACACAGAGTATCTGTTAGGCAAACAGCCCTCTGACTAATGGCTTTGGCCTTGGAACAAGAGCAAGCTGCTCACATTCCCAGGTTGCCACAGTTCTGGGCTACAGCTTGTATCCGGAGCAGATGTGCAAGTGTCATGCGGCTTGGCCTTCGGGCACCTTGCTGACCAGATCAGACCCATAGACACACACACACGATCGCTGGTGAAAGAAAGGAGTTGCATGCACCGTAACTCAAAGGATTGCTCCCGCCAACTCTGCTCAGGGTGCTACCTGCAGGGGCCAAGACTGAGAGGCTCCATGTGAAAGAGGGAGAAACATACAGTGGCCTGGAGGGAAAATCTAGGAGTCGGGGACTAGGACTTAAGGCAGATTTAGGTTCTTTTGAGGATGAAGAGCTTAAAAGAGATAAGAATTTTAAAAGAAAAATTTCTAAGCAGGACAAAAATGTCCAATGAGAATTTTAATTCTTATTAAGATTATTATTTAGTGTGCAAAACAAACCTTCCACACCACCTGCCTTGTGAAACCTCAAGTAAAATGCATCTTGCTTACTTCTACGTCATGGGCTCTGTTGGCTCTGGAGAGTGTGGGACAGTGTTCTGAGCCTTGATAGAAGGCTGGGGGGTTCTCAAACTGTGGTCCATGGAGCAGCAACATGAGTACCACCCAGGAGCTTGTTAGAAATGCAGAATCTCCAGATGGGCCCCAAACATCTGTGCTTTAACATCTTTCTGGGTGATTCTAATGCAGGTTAGAGTTTGAGAACCACAGGTGCAGGGTGACACCTGGAAGCAGCACTTAGAGATAGCCAACACCTGAAATTCACTAGTGTCACAGGAAGGCTAGGACAGTTGTGCTCAACCCTAGCTGACATTAGAATCACCAGGGGAGCTTTTGAGAGTTCAGATGCCCCAACCCAGACCCCAGACAAATTAAACAGAATCTTTGGTGGGGGAGGGAGAGGGCCAGGCTTCTCTCCAGGTAATTTCAATGTGCAACCCGAGGTAGGTTGGGAGCTTGGGTCTTTATCTGGTGTCAGGGAAAACAGAGGCTCCAGATGAGGTTGGATATTGCAACCCTGCATCCAGGGGATGAATCTCAAGGAGGCTTTAGACAATTGTTGGTGGATGTGGAGCCAAACATATAGTGACATGTATGTAGAACTGGTGTGGAAAAAAGCATTCTACACGGAGGGTCAGACTATCTTGGGGTAGCCTGTGTAAGGTTCAGCTTTTTGTTAAAAAATAATACATTTGTGTTTCGACCTATAAAAGCCTGTTTTCATTCTAAAAAAAATTAATAGGCTACATTAAAGGATAAAAATGAAGCATCATTCAAACACACCTCTCATTATCACTTTCCTGTGTTTTCATCCGCTACACTTGTGTATGTTTATATAGCTGAGATGACATACACATAAAATCTTGAACCCTTCTTTTCATTGAGTTATTTTTGGAGAGGGAGGAAAGTGCTGCTCCACAGTCTTCATAGCTTTCATTATAGTGACTGCAGGATATTGGTTTATGTGGTGTAAATAATATATCGGAATGTTTTGAAAGCCAGTATCTTTCACAAAGTGAAGAGGGCTTCATGTTGATGCTGCGGAGGGTCAGCCCAGCTACCGGTGGTGTGCTCTGGTCCTGCTAGGAGATGACCCACCTGAGCAAACACTCCTGCCTTGAGCCACACCGCAGCTGTCAGCCCCTGAGCTGGTTCAGCTCTGCCCCTTCAGCCACACAAATGATCGCAGTGTAGGTTCTGTCCTTCCTGATGCCTGTGGCCCAAAGCCAAGCATGAGTAGAGAGGAAACTTTTTAACTTTCAATTACAGAAAACTTGAAACACTTACCAAGGAATAGGGACTAGTACCAGGAACCTTTCCACGTGCCTATTTACCCAACTTCAACAATGATCAATCAGAGTCCAGTTGTGATTCAACTCTATCCTTCCCCCTACTTGTTCCTGGATTATTTTGAAACAAATCCCAGACCTCATATCATTTCATGCATAAATATTTCAGTATGTGTTTCCAATACAGAAGGACTCCTTATTTTTCAAATAGCCGCAATATCATTGCCATGCCTAAAATGATTAATAATTATTCCTTACTAGTGTCAAGTATCTAATCAGGGTTCAAATTTCCAATGATCTAGTAAAAGTCACATTTTGATTGGTTGATAAATCTTTCAATCTATATTCTATAATCTATATTCTTTTAATCTATAATCTATATTCTCTACACGTCTATCTCTATTTCTCCCCGCTTTGTCTTTTACAATGTATTTATTGAAAAGATAGCGCTGTTCATTTGGCAGAGGATTTCTTTATATGCTAACTGGATGACTTGAGTGTCCCATCACTGATTTTGTTTTTATTTCCAGTACATGTGTCACCCCTCAGCTCCCCCCAGCCCCGTTCCCCAGCTCTGATCCCCTTCTGTGAGCCTCAGTCTCCCTCATTCTTGATCTACGCCCAGGACCAACTAAATAATTAGCTGGGCACCCAGTGTAAAATGAAAACATGTTAAGAACTTCAGGATAGCAACAGCAGAGCATTTAACCAGCCCAAGCCCCCAGTGAGCTTGGGGTCTTGTGCGGGTGCACAGGTGTGACTGCCCAGGTACACACCATGACACCAGCCCTGTCTGTATCCTGCCCTCATCCTTACTCTGTCCCTGAGTATACCCCATCCCATTTTGGTGAGGCTCAGGGCTGAGATATATGTGTTCTATCCCTGGGGAACTAGAAAAACTCTGCTAACAGCCCAGGGATGTGGCATGGAAGTATAAAAAAGTAAAAAGGCACCCACAAAAAATTGGAGCCCCAAACTTTGTTCCATGCTCAATTGAGAAGTTAAAAGTCGAAATTCTCACTACCCGTTTGGTGCAAAGAAACAAAAACTAAACTAAAATAAAAACCTCTAATCCAGAACTATGCAAATGCAAAGCTTCCCTTTAGGAACAACACAACCCAGCATCCTCTCCATGGCAGACAGTTTCCACCGGTGACGAGCTCCCTGCCATGAGCAAAGGCAGCAGAGGGGAGAAGTCACACTCCAGGAGCTGCAGATACTTGTGCAATGGCAGAAGCAATCACAACATAAGTCGCTTAAAATGTTCAACGAGACAAAGGAACAGAATCCATACCACAAGAACAACACACGCGGTGGGCAGAGTAATGACGTTCACATCCTCCTCCCCAGCACCTGGGAGTATGTTACATTCCATGGCAAAAGGGACTTTGCAGGTGTGATTAATGTTTAGGGGCTTGAGATGGGGATCGCAGCCCGGATTTTCCAAGTGGGTCCAACTGTAATCACAAGGCTCCTTAGAGGTGGACGAGGAGGGCGAGGAGTGAGTCGCAGAGATAAGAAGACAGAAAAAGAGACAGGAGAGAGTTGAAGGGTGAAAAGGACTTGACCTACCCTTTACTGCTTTGAAGATGGTGGAACAGGAACATGCCCAAGAAATGTGGGTGCCTCTAGACACTGGGAACAGGCCTCCGCTGATCCCTGGAAGGGAAATGGAGACCTCATTGCTACAAACACAGGGACCTGGATTCTGCAACAACCTGCAGGAGTAAGGAAATGGATTCTTCCCTGGAGCTTTCAGAAAGAAATGCAGCCCTGGTGGCACTTTGATTTCCACCCCCTACAACCAGTGTCAGACTGCTGAGCTACAGAGCTGTAAGACAATAAATCTGTGTTACTTAAACCCCTATGTTTATGGCCATTTGTTACGACAGCAATGAGAAAACTATTAAATAATACAACATTTTTTTTTGAAGTCTGACTTGGGAAAGCTCCAAATAAACTATGTAAATTTAAAAACATGTAATAATTGAAACCTACAACTCAATAAACAGATTGAAAAGTAGATTATACTTGGCTAAAGAGAAAATTCATAAGTTCGAGGAAAGTCTGAAGAATTTATCCAAAAGGCAGCACAAAAAGATGAGCTGAAAGAAACCATGAGGAGCAGAGAAATTGGCAATGATTTTTGACTGCAAAACATTAATGGGATAAAAATGAGGTGGAACTAAAGTACCGAATTATAATAAGATAAAAGTGGGGATTTCAGAGGGAAGCTAAATATTTCAAGTCTTTTTCTCATTCAAGAGAAAGCAAGAGAGACTTACTAACTTTAGACTTTTAAGAAAAATATGTGGCTCAATTTGCATGCTAAAATTTTAAAGATAACTGCTCGTTAAACATATGGATGATCCTTGAACAACTGGGGAGGGGGGTTAGGAACGCCAACCCCTTGAGCAGTGGAAAATTTGCATGTAATCTTTAATTCTCCAAAAACTTAACTACTATAGCTTACTGTTGACAAGAAGCCTTGCTGATAACATAAACAGCTGATTAACACGTATTTTGTGCGTCATATGTATTATATGCTGTCTTCTTACAATAAAGTCAGCTAAAGAAAAGAAAATGTTAAAATCATAAGGAAGAGAAAATATGTTTACTGTTCATTAAGTGGAAGTGGATCATCACAAAGGTCTTCATCCTCATCATCTTCACGCTGAGTTGGCTCCGGAGGAGGAGGAGGAAGAGGAGGAGTTGGTCTTGCTGTCTCAGGGGTGGCAGACGAGAAAGAAAATCTACAGATGAGTACGCCTGTGCAGTTCAAACCTGTTGTTCCAGGGTCAACTGGTCAACATATGCAATGTGCAGAGGAAATCGATCCATCAGAATGTAGGAAAAGAGAAATAAAAAGAGGCAAACACAAAGCGTGGCACATAGAAGACACACAATCAGACAGTAGAAGTCCATCAGACATACCAATAATTATAATAAATGGCAACATACAAACAGATTAAATTTCTCTGTTAGACGCAGGAACTAAAGCTATTTTCAAAAGAGTTGAAGTAAGATGCTTGGGGGCTAGTATAGAAAGTTATCAGCTGGGAGTTCCTTAGGGCCGCCAATCTATGGAAAAGACAATGGATTTCTACCACAGAGGGAAATAGCCTTCAGGAAGGACCCCTGTGTGGACCAGGTGCCTGCCCAGCCACAGGAATGGCGTTCCTAGCAGTACAGTGGAGTTAATATCCTGAAAAACCAACCAACTGCAAAAGATGCTGGATACATTTTTTTTAAAAACCTTTTTAATAAAGAAGCCAAATAAAGCAAGGACCCAGAGAAGTAGGTAAGCCCTAGACCCAGCATGAGCCCTGGGGTTGTGTGCCCCACCCTAGTGACCCTGAGCTTCCATCCTGACAGCCCTGCCTGGGCAGGAGATCAAACACTGGGGGCTGCATGGCCAGGAAGTACTTCAACAGGTCACACCAGCCCAGACAATAAAAGTGAAGATGGGTCAATCTGAGTACATGAAAATTAAGAATATCTACTCATAAAAAGGCACCATAAATTGGGAGAAAATATTAGCAACACAAATGACTGACAAAGGATTAATATTCACAATACCGTTTGCCATGCCCCTGAGACCTGCCCTCCAGGCTTACACGAGGAACCTTCCGCTTCTTCAAGGACCTTAAGGACCTCACTCCAGCAGCTGTCCCCACCCTCCCCAGCTAATCAACTTTCACCTCTCTGCTGGATCATTCCCGTCAGCTAATTACAATGTGACAGCTCTAAGAATTTAAAAAACACTCTTGACCAGATGCCACCTCATTAATCTCTCTGAATCTAGCAAAACTCCCCTGAAGAGGGGTCTGCACTCTTTGGCTCCCGTTCTCTCTTAAACCCACACCACTGCGGCTGAGCTTTTTTCAGAGCCATCTGTTGCCAAATCCAGTGACCATTCTCAGTTATCATCTTACTTATTAACCTGTCACTTGATCACTCCTTTTTTCTGGAAACACATTCTTCACCTGGGAAACCAAATTTTCTGTGTCTTCCTCCTTCCACCATGGCTGTTCCTTCTCAGGTCACTTTACTGGTTCTTCCCACCTCCCTGATGTCCGCACAGTCCAGGGTTCTGTGCTCAGTCCTTGATCCTCTAGGGTGTCTACACGTGCCCCTCCATCTCACATCCTCATGACAGTGACACCCAAATTATGCCCTCAGCCTGGACTTCTTTCATGAATTCCAAGACCTATTACTAGCTGCCTATTCCGCACCTCCTTCTGAATAGCCAACAGACATCTCAAATACAGCATGTAAAATGTCAAACCCCTCATTCACCTCCCCCATCAGTTCCGCTCTCAATTCTCCCCGTCTAAAATTATGGCAACTCCATTTTTGCAGTGGCTCAGGCCAAAAATCTCAGCACTATTTTTGAAGCCTATCTTTCTCTCATGCCCCCAGCCAACCCAACAGGGACTCCTGCTGACTTCACTTCCAGAATGTGTCTAGAAACTTCTCACCAGCCCCACCACGCTCACCCCAGACCCCTCCGTTGGGTTACAAGACTGGATTTGCAAGCATTCTCCATTCTTCTTCCCTGCCTCCCTGAGTCTGTTCTCAACACAGCACAATGAGGCCTCCAGATGGAAGGCTCCTCCCAGTCCTCTGTTCACACCCTGTGTTGTCCCTCACGTCACTCGGAATAAAGGCCAGAGTCTCTGCACCCTGCATGATCGAGACCCCAATCCTTCTCCTACCTCCCCGGCTGGTTCTCTCTCCCAGGCTTACTTGGCTACACCCACACTCCAGCCTTTTCATTGCTTGAGCTTGTCAGTGACTCTCCTGCCCCAGGGCCTCTGCACATTGTGTCCCCTCTTCCTCGATGGCTCTTCCCGTGGCATCTGCAGGGCTCACTCACTACTTTTCCTCAGGTCTTTGCTCAAATGTGGCACCATGAGGCTTTCCCTGACTCACAGGTCAGTGCTCCCTCTCCCTCTCTCTCCTGCCCAGCTCTGGTTTTCTCTGTAGTATTATACTAGGAGCACTGACACACTCTGTATTTACTCCTGTGTGTTTGTTTGATCACTCTGCTAGGAATACATGAGGAGAAGGACTTTGTTTTGTTCGCTGCCATATCCCAGAACCTAGAATAGTGCTTGGTGCAGAATGGGCACTCAGTTTCTTAAACAATTTGAATAAATATTTAAAGAAGTTCTACATATTGTCAAAAAACACAATAGAAAAATGAGCAAAACACTTTAACCTGCATGCCCCGGAATAGAAAACACCAACAGCCAACAAACATGAAAAAATGCTCAACTTCATGTAGTAATGTTGGGACTTCAAACTAAAACCAACAGGATATGCCCTTTGTGCCCACCAGAATGTCAAAAATTAACAAGTCAGTGTCAGGTGAAGTGAGGATATGCAACATCTGGAACTTGTATTTATTGTCAGTAGTGGGATAAATAGGTACTCTTCCTTTTAAAATATTTTGACATTATGCATATATACAGTCATGCATAGTGTAACAGCAGGAATACATTCTGAGATGTGTTGTTAGGTGATTTCATCATTGTGCGAACATCATAGAGTTACTTACACAAACCTAGATGGGATAGCCTACTGCACCCCTAGGCTCCATGGTATAGCCTGTTGCACTAGGCTACAAGCCTGTACAGCGTGTTACTGTAGGGAATGCTATAGGCAATTGTAACACAATGGTAAATATTTGTGTATCTAAACAGAAAAGTTACAGTAGAAATACAGTATTATAATCTTATGGGGCAACTGTCATATATGCGGTTTGTTGTTGATCGAAAGGTCATTGTGTGGCACATGACTATACTTACATGACCTAGCAATTCCATCCTAGGCTTATACCTAGGAACGGACTGGAATCCAAAGAAACTACAAAAAAGAATTGTAGCAGCAGCAATGTTTGTAATAACAAAACATCAGAAAACAACGCAAATGTCCCAACAGAAGAATAAAAGAAATTTGTGGTACTCACAATGGAATATCATATAACAGTGAAAATCACATGAACCTTAGCAGTAGGCTTCTACATGGATGACTTTCTGGAAAACATTATTAGGCAAAAACAAAAACAAAAAAACCCACAAAGCAAGTTACAGATGAATACATTCAGTGTAATTCCATCAATGTGAAGTTTAAAACATGCAAACCTAAACTATAAATTGATTAGGGACATGCGCACACACACACACACACACACACAAATGAAGTAGTATATATACTACATAAATATTAATATTGTATGTACTACAAAGAAACATATAGGATGATAAATCCAGAATAACAGTAAGCTATTGGGAGAAAGGAAGAACTCCTGGGGTCTTAAAAATTACTGGAAATATTCTAGTTCTTAAGCTGGTTGTTGAGCATTCTATTATTTTGCCTTGTATATGTTGTAAATATTCTTTTTTATACATCCAATATTTAATTTAATATTTTAAGGAGCAGGGATCCCACTGCAAACAAGTGGATAGAGCTGTTTAACAAAAGGAGGACTGTTTCCTGGTATAGAACTATTAACAGGAACAATAGAGTGCCCTCGCCCTTCCTACCGCTGCTTAGATCCTCAGGCTGTGATTACTGAGCGCTAATCTGCAGGGCCTCCTGCACAGGCAAGGTGGGAAGGAACCAGAGTAGAACAGATCAACCAGGTGGCATATTTTCCAGTGACCTCAAGGTCAAGTGCGGAGCTAGCTTACGTTGAATAGACAAAAGTACCTATTTTGGTCACTGTCCACTCTTCTTTTAGTACCTCTGGCCTAATATGTCTCAATCCCCACCCACCTACCAAGGCCTCATGCCACCCTTCCTTTACCTTCCTAAAACTGGCCTGAGCAAGATCATGCTCTATTCCTAACTGCTGTAGTTTGAAATCTCATGTTGAGACTGGGCACAGTGGCTCACGCCTGTAATCCTAGCACTCTGGGAGGCCGAGACAGGAGGATTGCTTGAGGTCAGGAGTTCAAGACCAGCCTGAGCAAGAGTGAGACCCCGTCTCTATTAAAAAATGGAAAAAAAAAAAATTAGCTGGCAGACTAAAAATAGAAAAAATTAGCCGGGCATGGTGGCACTT
Source organism: Propithecus coquereli (assembly GCF_000956105.1). Lineage (NCBI taxonomy): Eukaryota > Metazoa > Chordata > Mammalia > Primates > Indriidae > Propithecus > Propithecus coquereli. The sequence continues at coordinate 4,822,137 of NW_012152618.1, read as the reverse complement.
GCTGTAGTCCAAGCTACTCAGAAGATTGAGGCAGGAGGATCAATTGAGCCCAGAAGTTTGAGGTTGCAGTGAGCTAGGCTGATGCCACTGAACTCTAGCCCGGGCAACAGAGCAAGACCCCATCTCTAAAAAATAATAAAAAAGAAAAAGAAATCTCATCTTGAAATGTGCTCCCCAGTGTTGGAGGTGGGGCCTAATGGGAGGTATTTGGGTCATGAGGGTGGATCCCTCATGCGGGAGGGCGGGCGGGGGAGCTGGTCGTTAAAATGTTAAAAAGAGCCTGGCACCTCCCCTCCACCCCCCTTGCTTCCTCTCTCGCCATGTGGTCTCTGCACACACCAGCTCCCCTTCCCCTTCCACTGTGAGTGGGAGCAGCCCGAAGCCCTCACCAGAAGCAGATGCTGCTGCCATGCCTCTTGCACAGCCTGCAGAACCATGAGCCAAATAAACCCCTTTTCTTTATGACTTACCCAGCCTCAGGCATTCCTGTACAGAAACACAGACTGAGACACTAACCTTCCTTTCTTCGTTAAAGCCCATGCCCATCGTTCACTTGTTCTCCTAGGATAAGCTGAGTTACAGGGATTGGTCTGATTGTAAAAATTCCCATTAGTGTGAGGACGAATACCTTCCAATTAATACCTTCATTCTTATATGTGGGTTTGGCTTCAGTTTATTTTCGCCTTACAATCTTTTGGCACCCTCCACTCCCTCTGCTGCCTCAATTCATCCCACACCAAGAAACCATCTCACAGTCCTTGTGCTTCTGCAGGTGAGTCAGAAAATCACCCTGGCTTCGGAAAGGGCAGCCACCAGCCTCAAGGGAAATGGTCCATCCTGCAAATTTTATAAAGGAATTCTCAGGCTATCCTGCCCTCTCAGAAATAAAGCAAATAATTAAGTCTATCAAGTTGTTTACATAGTGAAGGGTACACGGGGGTTTGTGGGTGAGGCATGGCCAATGATACAAATAAATAATTTTAGGCTTACTTAAGCATTTCACCGTGGTGATGAGCGGCAGCATGATGCTTTTAGACCATAATGCTACTGATCAGATGACATTCTCGTCACCTCACCCTCCAGAGTTCTTGCAGAAGCTGGTAATTGCCCACAAAGCTCATTGCACATTCTGGAGGTCTGTGCTGGCCCAGCCCTGCTAATCATGACGTATGGACGTGCTGAGTAGAGGCGAGAGAAAAGGCTCTCTGGGAGACAGAAAGGCAACAGACTGTTCCAAGTTTCACTCTTGAAGGATCTGTGCAACAGCTCTCAAGGCCAAATGGGGATGAGGCCCGCCTTATGCGGGGCTTGTCAAGGTGGGAAGCAGGTGTCATGGGGGCCCAGGAGAGGCAGGCTTGACATGCTGCTCAAAAGTTGTACTCATCGTGCTTATGGGAGGTTCGGTGTTGACCAAGGCCAATTCCATGCGTGTTGCAAAATGTGAAATGAGAACAGGAGATCTCTCCAGCAACACAGCTCTGATAGCAGGATAATTTATGGTAAGCAACAGCCTAAGCGTGTGCACCTTGTATTCTAAAGAACTCAGTTCCTCTGGAATTTTATTGCAAAATTAAAAATCGGATGAAGTTCAATTCATAGGCATCCTAAAATAGTAAGAGACTAGCTGTAAACTTAAAAGATGTGGGGGAAATGTGACTCCATTTGGTCTATTGGGTAGCCCCAGTGGTTACTACTGAGGTAGACGTTCTATGTAGTTTTACGCCTACTCGTATGAAGAGGGTTCAGGCGGGCCCAAAGACTGAGCAAAGAAACTGTTATTTTGTGTCGTGTACAGAGCACCTACAGTACGATGAGTCATTCATCATTATTTTCAAATTGTTAAAAAAAAGTCCTTGAAATACTGTTCTGAACTCTTGTGGAGACTACTAATGCAGACACTGAAAATAGGATTATTAGTAAATGTCTCCTTTTCTCTGGTTGTGCCTTCCTTTTGCAAAATAGAAATAATGCTCCTTCTTTTATCTTTTGTTGTACAGGTGTTTATAAGGTCCTTTGAAACTCATAAGGGAAAATGGAAAAGATGCCATAAAACTTAAAATGTCATTTATTATACAGTAGTGTTATTTAATAACAAAAATTTTGCCTAAAGCAAAAACTTCATTCATCAGAGATCTGGGTCTCAAGTTCTATCATATCTTGAATAGATCTTGCACACAAAGAGAAACTAACACATTGCTAACAAATCAATCTGATGTCATGATCCCAATGAATAATAATTCCCTGACCTGCATTAATGAATGCAGGGATTTAATTCCATTTTTAAAATGTGTGAGGATAATAGGCAGACAGTGATAAAATCCATTAGTATTTAAGAATCCTTAGCCATCCTAATGGAATATTCTAGAACCATGTATACTTGCCCAAGTATGGAAAGTGATAAAAGAGCAGTGGATCACTATTACTGAAAATCCTCCTTTTCAAAGAGGACAGAGAATAGGACATAAAGGGTTCAAGAAGTGGAGAACTCACTTTGACCACAGACTGTAGGATCAGACAGGTTAAGAAGTAGCACTTCAGGAACACCTTTGTGTACATACTGCTGGAGCACTGTTCCACCTGTGGCCTCTTCGTCTGTGATCCTTTTCTGTATCCGAACTCGTCCTGAGACAGAGTGGCTGGGACTGGGGGGTGAGGCACAAGCTTGGGCCAATCCAGCCACCATCAGGCGAGTCACGAGGAAGTCAGGAGACGGATGAGGGTTGGCCCAGAGCTCTTCACAATCCCTTTACCCCTGAGAGTCTATGTCCTCTGAGTTCCTCAGAGAAGCCTTATTGCTCTTTCTGAAGATGCTTCTAGAACAGTGTTAGATCTTTCTTAAATCCCACATGTTTTTACACTGTCCTCTCTCATCCGTGATGGTGACCATTCCTATATGGACGTGCTTCCCAAGGGAAATGTTGCCTGGTTCCGTGTGCCATCTTGGTGGGGGCTGGTTGCCTACCTGTTGTTTCTCTTGCCTGGCTGCAGCTTCTTCCACCAGGGGGGGCAGCAGGGACACTGCCCACGTGAGCAGTGAGGGCCAGCACAGCAGCAGAACTACCAGGTGGACTTGGAGGTCCTCATAGGATGGTCGCAGCACCTGGGGTTTACTAATGAGACTAATGAAGTGACTCCTTGGGCGCCTTTATTGCTTTTCCCTCTCCTTTTCCTTCTGTTCCCCAGTCCATTATTTAATCATGTGGCCACTGTGATCACCTGACACCTTCCAAATTCCAGAGATTTGCCAGCATTGGTTCACTCCGGCTGTCCCTGCCTGATTCTCTGGCGCTGATTGTCCCACCTTCAATGCATCCATTTGAATCGTTATTCCCACATCCAGACCTCTGACTCCCAGCTCTGTCTACTTATTTTTATGACCCCTTGCATAGGCTGTTGCCTAGAAATGTTCAGAGCAGCGGCAGTGGATTTCTTTGACTCGCCCTTTACCAGTGATTGCCCAGAAAGGGCCAACCGGGTGTGAGCAGGTGCAGGGCAGCATGGCTCTGCACCCTGTAGAGTGCGGTGGGCACAGCCATGGGCACACCCCTCCCATGGCTTCTGTGCAACTGCAGCCATCCTGCTTTCCTGTCTGGAACAGCCAAGAGCCCAGATTTGTCCTCAGCATTTTTTAAGAGGCAGCAAGAAGGCCAAGACCACATCTTGCTTTCATGAACTAATACTCCATCTTTCACGATCATAAAAAGTTGTGAAGTATGTGATATGGCTTATGTGATATGGTGTAAGGCTTCACACAGGAGGTCAGGTGTGGCTGGTGTGACTGAGGGGCTATCAGAAGGGCTGTTGCCATACGTCACACACAAGGTGGCAAGGGTCTGGAATACAGCAGGAACAGGTTGGGGAGGCATTTGAAGGAAGAAGTGGGGCCTTGATGGAGGATTCATGAAATGACGCCTAGAGCAGTTGGGGGTTTGGGAGGAATAAACAGCAGTCTGGGAAGTCTCCCAGCCCAAGGGGCCACACCTCAGCTCCTCAGGGCATCCAGATGAAAGAAGAGGTAAGATTGACCAGCAGGAGTGACAGCGGACCTCTTCCTCATCATATACCATTTGGTGACATTTGTGTACAAAGTTGGCTGCACTCTAGGACATAACGTTTAGGTTAAAAAATCATTCATGTACTTTAAAGTCTGCTTTAAAAATGAAAAACAGAGATATAATAAGTTATATATGATCTCTGTAACTGGATTCTTAAAAATTCTGGTGGTGAAATTTGGATAGTTCTCAGGGGGAAATGTGAATATTGGTTCTAATTAAAAGTGTCCAGTTGGAGTTTCTGGGCTGCTAGAGAGCAAATGCGAAAGTCCTAATCAAGCAGTCATCTCGTGGGGTCTTCCATACCTTCTCCATTCTCCCTGACGTGCTGCACAGCAGTCTGCATATTGGATGTCACCAAGGAGATTTTTAATTCATCAGCCTGGTTTTTGTGGGATTGTTCTTTTCCTTCTCAGTGCTGTGATATGTAGGGCTTTGGTGTGGGCATCTGGAAGGAGAAGAGCGGATACAAAATGGGACAAGACATAGTCTGGTAGTCTCAGGGAGAGGGTGATCCATTTAGCAAGACAATGATATAAAACACTGAAAAGAAAGCAAGACCTTCCACAGAAGACAGCACACAGTCGCTTGCCAAGGGAGCTCAGTAGATGATCATTTCAGGAGGGAATCGTCTGGGAACAAGGGCACCACGGCAGCAGCACGAGACCTCAGTTCTCCCCACTGCCAGCGGGATGCTGCACTTCTCTGCCCTTCTCCACACCAGAAGGGGAAAACCATTCCAGCCCAGGCGCGACTGACGGCGCAGATGACATTTGCTGAGGAAGAACACCCCGACTGGTGACTTTGCCCATATTGCTTATCTATCTAGTCCTCACAAACATTAATCTTCAATGTTGCATACAAAAGCAGACAGAAAACGTAGAATTCTGTATTTCAAGGACTTTCATACAGGTTGAGCATCCCTCATCCAAAAATCCCAAATCCGAAACGTTCCAAAACTGAGACTTTTTGAGCACCGACATGATACCACAAGTGGAAAATTCTACACCTGTCATGCCTGTCATGTGACAGGTCACAACTGTGTTACATGCACAAAACTATTAAAAATATTGTATGAAATTACCTTCAAGCTATGTATGTAAGACATATATGCAACATGAATTAATTCTGTGTTTGGACATGGGTCCCATCCTCAAGCTATCTCAGTATGTATGTGCAAATACTCTAAAAATCTGGAAACATTGGAATCTGAAACATGTCTTATCCCAAGCATTTTACATAAGGGATACTCAACCTGTTAAAAAGAATTGCTTTAGATACCAATTTCATTCCCCCAAATTTCTTATTGTATGTCATTCATAGTTAAGAGAACACAGATTCTTTTTTCAATATTACAGAGACACAGCGGTGCTCAAAACTCCTACATCATCTTGAAATACATAGACAGATGGACAGGTAGATAGACTGATATATTAATATATACTAAGACACACACCATATACACACACCGGTTACTGATCTCAGTCCTGATCTCAGATAGTTTGGCTGCAGTGTGTTCTCTGACCAGGTCAACTCTGATATCTGAAACATCATTGGTAAATACAGCAAAAAAGTATATACAGCACAACAGCTGCTGCTGCTGATAGCTAATATTTATTTAGTATTTAATATGTGCCAAGTACTGTTGTAAGCACTGTGCACATATTAAATAATGTCAAACCAATGAGAACCCTATGGAGTGGGAGGCTTTATTTTCCCCATTTTCCATATAAGGCTGAGGCACCAGCAGCTTCCATCCTTTGCCCCAGACAACACAGCTATGAAGTGGAAGAGTCAGAAGCTAAGCTCAGGTGGCCCAAGCCCAGAGCCCGCACTCTTCCTCATGCACAACGCAACATGGGGGAGATGGCTGCTTTCCACGAGACCTGGGAATGGCCGTTCACTCAGGATTTTATTACTCCTTCTTTAGAGTCAATTAAGTGGGATATTTTTATAGAACAGAAATCAGGACAAACTCTCATTCTGTCCAGTTTATAAAGAGAGGAATGCTAAATTAAGTCTCTTGGATTTCAGAAATGCTGAAATATAGCATGTATTTCAGGTCCTCCAACACGGTGTGGCCGTGGACCTGAGATAAGCTCTCGATGTCTGCCTTTCTCATTCACAGTGAGACTTGACCTTCCAGAATCTGTGTGCGCTCAGAGCAGAGAGACATCGGGGCTGGGGGAGGTCACAGAAGGTCGTGCCGTGGAGGGGCAGTGCCGGGAGTCCCACCCAGCACCCCTGGGGCTCTTGCTTCTGCCCCACAAGGAGGCACGGTGCCCCTTCTACCTGGCATGACAGCTTATTGTACATGCTTTCCAACAAACTCAGTAGAAAGCTCCATGACGATAAGACCCAGACCTATCCCAGCCCCTGAGACAGGAGAGATAGCCGGAAATGAACGAGAAATACGCAGAGGAACGAGCAGAACAAACCTCAGGCTATTGTGACAGCTCTCGTCAAGCGGATTCATTCTTGAGGCCGGTCACTTTCTATGCCTCTGTTTCTGTTTTATAAATGGCTGGGAGGCCTAGCAGATGCTAAAGAAGAAGAAAAAAGGGTCATGTGGAATAAAAGGGATTTTATTTGCATTCAATGACAAATTAGGAAGACTGTTCCTTTGGATGTTAATGGAACCCGCTAGGGTCTTGTTATAAGTAACATTCGGTGCCCAGTTGGGCTAACAGCTGGCCTTGCCGGCAGCATGGACAGTCAAGGCAGGTGGAGAGTGAGAAAGGCTGATGTGGGCCTGCCAGGGGGAGTTTTGGGTGTTTCTCTTCCCCCCAGCGCCAGGCTCTGAACACTTGTAATTTAAAATAGCAATTTCTCAATTGTTTAAAAGAAAAGGAAAAAGACAGCGCTGTGCTCACAGGGGTGCTGATGGCTCCCTAATGTCATCTCAGCTCTCAGCTCTTCACAAAACCCTTCACCATCTACAGTCCGATGAGAGAAAACTAAATCCAACTACCAGGCCTCTGTGTGGCCGGGAGGGTCGTCCCTGTGCCTGTGGATGACAGTCCTAGGGAGGGGCCCTTAGGCAGTGAGATCGGTGAGGCAGAGACAGGACGGCGTGGTTTGGAGGCTGCTGGACAGCGCTTGCCAGATGTTTTCTGATTGGAAAGCTCTGGAGCAGAGGCAGCTCACTAAGCGGTACTTTGTGCTAGAACCAGAATCTCTAGCCAGATGGGGAGGGTTCCTTTACCCAGACACGTTGGCCATCTCAGAGTTCACTCAAAGCCATCTTCACATCAGTCCTGCACAGGTAGAAAAACATTTTCTACATTTATGTCCCTTTAACTGTCTCCTTCCTGTATTACTGGCTTTGGAGGTGAGGTTGTGTTCTAGCCCAAAGTCTTATGAAATGCTAATCTAACCTTTCTAAAGAGAAAACCACAACAAAGCGTGCCCCTGTTTTCTCCTCCCTCTCTGTCACCTTCAGTACAGAGTCCTTTTGTTCTTTAATCATAAGCCAGTGAAGATGGCAGGCCTACAAAGACGCAGCAATAAATTGTGGCTAGAAATTAGGACAGTCAAGGTTTATGCCTTTATATTTGTTTTCTGGAAGGCAAAAGACACTGCAAATTGAGAAAGGAAATGGCTGGCAAAGAAGTTATTAACTCTAAAAGGAGGACACCCCACATCATTTGAGTGCACTAAAACCAAAGCTGAATTGTCATTTGTGGGTCTTTCTCCTAACATAACTTGTGGGGCTGGGTTGGACTCTTTCTTAGTCAGTTCAGGATGTTATAACAAATTATCGTAGACTGGGTGGCTTAAATGATAAGCATTTATTTCTCACTGTTCTGGAGGCTGGGAAGTCCAAGAGCAAGGCACTGGCAAATCTGGTGTCTGGTGAGGGCCTCCTCGCTGGTTTGCAGATGGTCATCTTTTTACTGTACCCTTACATGATAGAGAGGGAACACAAGCTCTCTTGCCCCTTCTTACAAGGGCACTAATCCCATCCTGAGGGCTCCACCCTCATGACCTAATCACCTCCCAAATGCACCATCTCCAGTACCATCACATTAGGGGTTAAGATTAACATGTGAGTTTTTGGAGGCATACAGACGTGCGGTCCGTAGCACACTCCATGTGGGTTTTAAAACAGAGTTGGAAAGGCAGAGGGCAGATGAACCCGGGGCTTACAGCTTTCAACTCCCTGCTCAGCTGAGGGCCCAGGGGGTGAGGGGAAGAGAGTGGGGCATGGTGTGCCTAAAGAGACCCGTGACAGATGGCAGGAAGTGGAGAGCTGTACTGAGACAGTGGGAAGGCTAGGAGCCCAGCACACAAGTGGACGTGGGCAAAACATCTGGGCAATACCCAGGCTGCTTGTGTGGGCCTGGTGCTTATTTGCTTCAATCCAATAAGCCATTAAAGGAGATGGTTCCTGCTTCATTCTCAGCTCATGGCTTCACCCAAAGAGGTGAATCACTTTGGGCAACAAATAGGCTTCCTGCTAAACAGCCTGTATCTTGTCCTCTCCTTGCTCCTGCTCACTGTCTACTTTGGGATGCCGAGGTGCGTGAGCAACACAGAGAAGGGGCTGTAATCAGAGGAGCTGATGGCCGTGTTTTAACCTTTCTACTGAGATCCATCCTTGGAAAAACTCACTCCATAACTGCAACAAGCTTTTCCAGTCTGTTTATTGGAAGCCAACAGGGAGAAGAATAGCCCAAGTGACCAGGAGGTCACAGCACGGTGTTAACTGAGCTTACAGCTTTCAGAGGGGAGTGTGGAGTAGAACAAGGAAACGCTGGGTAGAGCTGAATTAAAGGCAGACAGGAAGCATGGTGATGAGGCCTTCACAGCCTAGGATGATTCTCCCCATGTCGAGACAGCGTTTACTTTGCATGTCTTTATAAATAGCCACATTTCTGAGCACTCAGCAGGTGCCAGTGCCGGGCTAAGCACATGTACACACTCTCATTTCCATTGCACGGTCATCCTAGGAGGTAAATATTGGTACAGAGTCTCCTTTGTGAAGGTGGGGAAACTGAGGCTCAGGGAGGTTAAACAATTTGTCAGTCAACACAGGCAGGATTTGAACCCAGTTGTGACTCCAGAGCCTGCCTAGTGTACCCATTACACCATCCTCATCCCAACCAGAATGCCGAAGTTCTGTCTGCAGTGGCTGGGACTCTAGGACGCCAATATGAAGTGCTACGGATCCTGTATAGCAACTCGCGTTCGGTGCCGCATGTCTTCCTGAAGGCAGAAGTCAGCAGAGGTCGTGGAAGGGAAGGCAGAGTGCCTTCCCAGGCTACTTTGTCCCCATCTGAGTGTGTGAGCTACATTGTGTCCCCACCCCACATTCGCATGCTGAAGCCCTAACCCCCAGGACTTCAGGATGAAATTGTATTTAGAGATAGGATCTTTACAGAAATAATTAAGTAAAAATGAGGTCATTGGGCTGGGTCCTAATCCAATCTGACTGGTGTCCCTATAAGAAGAGGAGATTAGGACACAGACACACAGGAGAAGGCGCCATCTATAACCCATGGAAAGAGGCCTCAGAGGAAACCAACCCTGCTGACACCTTAGCTGGACTTCTAGCCTCTAGAACTGTGAGAAAATAAATCTGTGCTGTCTAAGCCACCCAGCCTGTGGGACCTTGTTACGGCAGCTCAAACAGACTAAGGCATCCAAGTCTGAGGTGCCTTTTTCCTCTTTGTACTCATTTGGCAGAGAGGAGAGTGGACCTGAAGTCAATTTATATCAACTGTGATTGCTTTTCCAGTGGAAAAGTGGATTTAACAAAATGTTAAAACAGACTTTTCAAAAAGTCTCAGAATAACAACAGAAAAATAGCTAGTAGTTTAAAATAGAATCTTTAGACATACATCATGGGATAAATATATGCAAACAAAGTAGGCAGCTCAGCTTTTGCTTTGATCTGGAAAGGGTCTATAATAAGGGGTGAAATAACCCACACCTCCAAGGTGACCTTTACAATGCCTGGGATTTTCACTTGGAAAGATGCCTGATGTTGTCAGATCCTATGAATCAATCCTACCAAGCTCGTGTGAAGACTCCTGTGTACTTTGTCTCAGGATTATGGTGCATTGTGAAGGCCCAGACAACCGCTCGCTCATCTATTATGCATCCTGTCAAATTACTGTCAGAGCTCAGCCCTGGCCGGGGAGCAAGGAGCGGGCCATGACTGGGAGGTTGAGGCTCAGCTTGAGCTCTCTGGTTTTTCCCAAAGCACACGTTTCCTCTGCTACACCATGTCACTTGCGATCCTGTCTCACAGCCCGTGGCGTGAGATACTAGGTGGAACAAAGGCTTCTCCCAACACCCTTGGACACTGTTGTGCCCAGAGGCACACAGCCCCTGTTAGTCACTCTCTACAGGAGAGAAATAGCCATCATCTTTCGCCAGACAGCTACTGCTGTGCCTGGTTTAGAGGAATCAATCAATATTCAGTGGACCCACCAGCCTGATACCCAGTCTCCATTGTCAGCCGGGGCTGGAGCCTCCCGCACTTATCTGGTCTACAAGCCTGATAATGGTGTGTGTGGATTCCAGGTCCCTCCTGTGCCTTTAGTGCATGATCCAGACGGAGCTGGAGCCTGGACTGGTGGTGTTCTCCCACCCTGCCCTGGGCCTGGGTCTGACCTCAGAGGAGAGCATTTCTTACAGACCAGGGCAGGGCCTTCCTGTGCTGTCTGACCAGGCAGCTTTCCCTGGAACCCAGCTGGTCTCCCACTTGCCCCTGTTGGGGAGGACCCTGCCCCCATTAGAAAGCTTCACTCCCTTCTCTGAGGACCCCAGTTAGCTCCTGAACCAAATCCAAGCTCCTCCTCTCTGGGCTGGCATTGGCATGGGTCACCCCCATTCACACACGTCCTTTCTGATGTGCTACCACGGTGCATAAACCCAAAGTTACGACGAGGAACTCGGAGGGATGGGAGTTACTAAAGGTGACTGGGAAGTCTTCCTCCCTGGAGTTCTACACCAGCACAGAGACTAGAAAGGGAATCTAGGGAACTGGATTACTTCTTGGGGCTCACACCAAACCAATGTGCTGTTCTCTGTTAAAAGAAATGGAAAATAAAGCTTCCTGCCACCCAGAAACAGCCTTCGATGTTAGTCTTTGAGTGGCCACCCAGGTGGCATCAGAGCCACGTGATTGATGGGGGCGCCCCACCTCTGTCTCCAGTTGGGGGCAGTGAGAGAGTGCGGCACCTCCTCATCCCACCCGGGCCCTGACACACAGGGAAGACCGATGTCACAGCCAGCTCCCATCAGGCGGAGCCACGCTAACATGCATGTTGGGGAATGCAAAATAGCACTGCAGATCCAAAGGAAAATGGATTGGTCCAGTTGTTCCTAAGGCAGACAGACCCTAGTAACAGCGAGATTGAACGGATTCTGTAATGTGCGCTGCTTCTGAAAGATAGGCGAATGCTGGAATCCCCGAAAGGCCAGAAATCATTGAAGGAAGACAAATCCGGATCAATCATCATGGCTCTTGGCAGCAGCAGACAACGTGCAGGCACTCTGTGGCGGAAACATTGATTGGCGGCAAAAACTATGCCCGGGCATTACAGCGTGAGAAGGGTCACCCTCAGGACCTCGAAATCTTTCATGATTGTTGTAATGAAGAGCTCTAGCAGCAGCAGACACCGTTTCTGGAGCACTTATTACATGACAGGAACCTTTAGACACAAAATCTAATTAAATATTGATAATAACTTTTTAAGATAGGTATTATATTATTAGCTTCATTTATAGATGACAAAGTTGAGGCTCAGAGAGGAAAATTAACTTTTCCAAGATCACACAGCTAGGAGGTGATAAGGACGGAATTCAAACCCAGTTGTGTCTGACTTCTGAGTCCGTACGCAAAACAACCGTTTGTTACCTCTCCATCCGCTCCTGGTCGTGTTCCGCATAAGTGCTTCCTTCACACTCTTCACCACGCTGTGTGAGTTGTTACTGGATCCATGGCTCAGTTTCAGGTAGAATTTACACATCTGGCAGATGTTGAGGGAGCTCCGTGTGCCTGGCTCTGTTGTAGTGGCCTGGGGCAATGCTGGAAGACGTAAAAGAGAAGGCAGCCCGCCTTTGATTGTGGTTGTGTCTCCTGTGTTGAAGAATTCAAAAGGATGGGGGAAAATTCGGGGCTACTGAAGGTCCAGAGAGAGAAGGAGGGGGTGAGAGAGTGCCTGGCTCCCCCAAATGCAGGTATCCAAACGGGGACATTCCAGGGTATCAACAGAACTGGTGAGTGAGACCAGTGACTCAGCTTCCAAGGAGCTCTGAAAGGAAGGAGAGCAGAATAGGGACGGAAAAGGAAAGGAGACTCCTTAAATTCAAACTTGCAGGCGTGATTTCATCCCAGACCAAATGCTAGACTGGATTCCTAAGGGAGTGGTTTGTGAGCTTTTAAATTAACGCTGGTGGGGCAGATCAGTGGGAGGCAACGCATGATCTCCAGGAATATGTCATGTCAATCGAGCACCCCTTCCTTTTATGATGAGGATTCCCGATTATGTAGTAGACACTACGTAGCTGAACTCCAGCAAAGCATCTGACCTCATCTTAGAAGATGGCTCAGGTGGAGAAACAAGGGCTGAAAGCAAGACATGTAGGAGTTAGAATAAGTGCTCCAAAGATCTATGTCCATTGTCTAAATTAACCCCAAGGGAAATTTCTCAGAACCTGTAACTGAGCTTAGTCCAGTTCAATATTTTTGTCAATGACTTTGGTATAATCATAAAAGTTACATGAATCAGACTTATGAATGACACAAAATCTGGGAGGAATAGTGATGTCTTGTGGGATAAAATCAGAATCCCAAGAGATTAGGCTGGCTGGAAAGAAGGGCCAGATATAATAGGAAGTTTAATAGGAATAAAGGTAAAGTGTCCACATGGATCTACAAGATACAGGAACAGTGCGTGTGGGGGATGGGGCAGCCCAACAGCTGCCTGTGTGAAAAGGACTGTAATGGATGATGTCCTTAACATGAGTTATTTGCATGATAAGATCGTCAAAAATTTTAATTTAATCTGGTTACATAATATAGTAATTTGAATTACAGCTGTGACAGCATTGTCCTCATCTGCAATGGCCAGATAATACTAGTACTGTTACGTGGGGCCACCTTTTAAGAGAGACATGGGTGAGAGGCCATAGGGGTGGCAAGAGGGCTCAGAATCAACTCCTACAAGAAGTGAGAGAAGAAAACAGAGACAATTAGTCTGGAGAAAGGAAACTTCCAAATATTTTATTGTCTGTAGAAATAGAAAAGGTGTTAGATTGGTTTTAAGAGGTAGAATTAAGATGAATAGGTAGAAGTTATATGGAGCTAGATAATAAATCAGGATAGTCCAGACACAGTGGCTCATGCCAGTAATCCCAGCACTTTGAGGGGCCAAGGTAGGAGGATCACTTGAAGCCAAAAGTTTGACACCACCCTGGGCAATATTGCCAGACCCTATCTCTACAAAAAAAAAAGAAAAGAAAAGAAAAAGAAAAATTATCTGGGTGTGGTGGTGCACACCTGTAGTCCTAGCTACTTAGGAAGCTGAGAGGCAGGAGGATTGCTTGAGCTCAGGAGTTAGAGGTTTCAGTGAACTTGAGCTATGAATGCACCACTGCACTCCAGCCTGGGCAGCAGAGCAAGACCCTGTCTCTAAAAAAAAAAAAGAAAAAAAAAATCAGGAAAAAAAGAACTTTCTGTCAGAGCACTACAAAGGTAGAATAGACTTCCTCAAATGTAGTGAGTTTCACATTAATAGAAAAAGTAACTATTTATTAAACACCAGCCAGATATTGCTTTTTCCCACATACTCTCTTATTTCTACCTTCACAATCATCATGTAAGATGTGCCTTGTCCCCATATTAGACACCAGGAAACAGATTCACAGAGGTTAAATAGCACACACAAGTCACATAGCCAATAAAGGAAAGAGTAAAGAGTTGGTTCTATGTGTGCCCAACACAGAAATCCATGATTTAATAGGACAAGTTGCCTACTGAGCCTTCTTAAGGAAGGGTATATGAACTTCCAAAAAAAGTCATTAATAATAATAATAGCTAACATGTATTGAATGCTTACTATATATCAGGCACTAAACTAAGCACAAAGCAATTTATTTCATCCACCTGACAACCGTATGAGGTGGATATTATTGATATCCCCATTTTACAGAAGATGAAGCTGAAATACAGAGAGGTTAAGGAACTGACCCAAATCAGTCTCCTACCCATGATTTAGACCCAGTCTGGCTCTAGACTTTAACTACATTTCTTAGCTGCTCTTGCTTTGTAAGCATCAATGAGGGGCCACTGTAGTGTAGTGAGAGGTTTCGCTCAAGGATGTGAGACTCCAGTATCTGAATAGGATCGTTCACTTTGACTCTAAGCTTCAATTTCCAGTTCCTTCATTTGCACTGACTTTGGGTTGAAAGAAAGTTGCCTTCACGTTGGGGTTGGTGGGGAAAATCTGCACGTCCCCTATCAGGGTGGGGAACCTGCAGCCTTGGCCACACGTAGCCTTCTTGATCCTTGAGTGTGGCCTTTTGATTGAATCCAGATTTTACAGAACAAATCCTTTTAAAGGTGGAACTTTAATTAAATGCTCAAGATATAAATCATTATATATTTAGTACTTTTCAAAAAATCCTATGACTCTTATAGTTTAGAGACTGTTAATACAAGTTTCTAAAATGCGGACTAATTGCTACTGTGATTTGGTAGAAAATGCTAAGAACATTTTTGGTCTGTGTCTGTTGGCAGCAGGAGAGATTAAACTCAAGCCTCAAAATATTTCTCATAAATTGAAATCTGCCCTTCTGGAAGGCAGAGGATGGTAAGGGCACAGGGATAATATTTAAGGAGTTTCTACCATATCAGCCACTTTGATGATTGCTTAACTCATATCATCTCATTGAACTACCACACCACAGTCCTGCGAGGTTGCTATTAAAATGCCCATTTTCCTGATGAAGAAACCAAGAATCCCAAAGAGTCTCAAATGTGCCTATGGCCCTGCCGTTGACTAGTAATAGAAGCAGGACTTGTCTTTCTGGCTTCAAAATTTATTATGCCTTATACACTGACCCAAACCGCCTCCTGATAGAAGCAGGAGAAACCAAAAGCTGACAGATTACTATGGCTTGGTGTTACCATTTCAAAGGGCATTACTTCCTCAGGAATTTATTCAGAAGCTTTGACTTTCCCAATTACTTAGACAAAGGATATTAAGCATCATACTCACAAAAACCCAGTGGAAAAGTGGGGGACGAGAAAGTGTGTCTGTGATGGGCTCAGCTCTGTACGTCAGAGGCAGTGCCCAGAGCCTGGGAAGGCTAATTAATTGATACCCAATGATGTCGCGGTGTTTGAGCTTCTTAGGGAGAGGACCACCCTCCCAGGGGCCTGGAATACACAGGAAGTCTTTGTCTCTAAAACTTCCAGACAGTATGCAGGCCAACATGACATAAGAAACTCTTCAATCCCCAACCTGCTCCAAATACATGGAACGCTAAATAAAACTCCACAGGAATTTAAAGAAAATATATACTATTCTTGAAAGTAAGGAAGAGAAGGTGCCAGGTGCCAGAAATGAAGACCTATCAAAGAACCAAACCGGCCACGGGGACATCAGAATTAACTACATGCCCTGAGGCTGGGATGAGTCTGTAGACCTTGTATGTTACTGGGAATGTGACTATACTTCTCTACGTGAATCTGGAAATTCAAGAAGGGCCTTCCCACTCATGAGAAGAGGGTAAAGGAACTCTGCTTACCAGACCAGGGGTGGGACACACAGAATGCCCACCCTTGGGACATGAGAAGAAAAAGTCACCTTGTAGAAATCAAAACCCCAAACCCACTATGTGCAAGTGTGGAGTCGAAATTCACATTAACCAAGCAGAGCCAAGACTAGCAACTAAGACATTAATGTAAAAGCCAATCTGACACTACGGAAACCCATAGGGTTGAGGCAGAAGCAAACATGAAACTACCCATTGGAACTCTCTGTAATAGCAAATATAGTGTTTTTTAAAGCATATATAGTATTTTTAAACAAACAAAACCAAAAACTCCCACTAAAAGTGAGCCCAAAGTCAAACTTATACACCACAAAGTAAAACCATGAGAGAGAAAGTTAGCCAACCACCATAGATGGTGGAATTTGCATCCCAGGAGCCATTGAACAAACCAAAAGAACTTTATTAAAAGTGTGTTCTAAAGTTTGAAAGAAAGAAGATAAAAGGACATTGTACATGAAGGATGAATTGAAAACTAAGCATTCTAGAAGGGAACAGTAGTTATTATAATTTTTAAAAATTGATGAGTTTTTAAACAGTAGACCACAGCTGAAAAGAGAACTAGCTAATTGAAAGATTATTCTGAAGAAGTCATCCAGAAAAAGCACAGAGACATAAAGAGATAGAAAATATAAAAATGAAAACAAGAGACATAGAATGACACAATGGAATGTTAAGAGATAATAAACTAAAAAGCTGCAAAATTTATCGAATTAGAGCTCCAGAACCACAGAAAGGAGAAAATGGGGAGAAGCACCTTTTTAAAAGAATAATAGCAAGAAAAAATGTTCCAGAAATGATGCAAGATATGAATCTCCAGATCACAAACACAGTGGGCTCCAGGTCAGGGTAAATACAATACCTCCAGCAAAGCCAGAACTCACCCATGTGGGGCAGACCCCATGGCTCAGACAAGGATTAGCCACTTGCGGGAGACTCTGATGTGGCAGCAATGGCTTCACTGCCCCATGTCCTAAAGTCAAGGGTCAAGGGTGGGGACAGTCACCAACAAGGGAGAAGTTGAGGGTCCTGCTCAGCTTTCCTCCCTCACCCTGAACAGACTGCGGAGACCCAGCCTCCGACTGTGAGGGCACTCATCAGTTAGAAATGAATAAAACCAACTCACGCTAGCTCAAGCAAAAGAGGGGATCCACTGGAAGACTATAGTAGAGGCTGAGAGACTTGGAGGAGTTGAGCTCCTGGCCCTAGGTTGGAATAATCCAGGACATTAAAGAGCCTGTGGCAGGTGGGGAGGGGAGCTTGAGCCAGAAAGTTGAAAACTAACAGGATTGACCTTTCTCCTTTCCCTCCCTTTCCTTCTTTGGTCCCTCTCAACTCTGCAACGTTCTGTGTACTGATGTGCCTCTCTCTTACTGAAGACTGGATTGCAGGTGGGGGTAGGCCACCAATAGATATGGCCTTAACCTTCAGATTCACCATTAAAGAATAGGCTCTTCTCCACTAGAGACTTGAAAAAGCTAAGGACCAATTACTGTGGCTGCTGGAGGTGAGGGATTAGGGCCCAGCTTGGGTCACATGCCTCCCGACCCCTGCCCCCACCCCACACACACTGTCATAACTGTGGCCAGGAAAGCAATAGGCAGCACCGGTCATTGGACCCAGATTGCTAAAGCAGCCCTTGTCAAATGCTAATGTGTACATGGGTCCCCAAGGGAACTTATTAAAATACAGATACTGATCTCAAGAAGGAAATCTGGGATGGGGCCTGAGACTGCCTTCCTAGCAAGCTCCTGGGTAGTCCATGCTACCGGTCCCCAGACCACACCATGAGGACCTTGACTAGAGCTTGCAGGGAGTCAGGGTAGAACAGGAGAAGGAGCAGTTCCCCCAAAAGATGGAGTAGGGTAGCACGGAGCTGGCCACTAGAGGGGTTTTTGTGATTGGAGAAGCCACCATAATTTGTATTCACCACAGTTAAAGTCATCTTGCATTCAAGACAGTTGGACCTAGTACTTTCCAAACATACTTTAAGGCAAAAGCCAAAAAGCATCAATAGTTAGTGGAGGTCACTGAGGTGCAGAAGACAGAAAAGGAACACCAGGCTTCGAGATGTGATGACAATAACAGGGGAACGTGAGGTCGGAAGTGGCAGAGGGAGATGCCGGCTGTCTTAGTTCCAGGGAAACCACAGCTCACCGCGCTTGCACTGCACGTGTCTGGGTTTGGCTGCAGGACTGGGGGCAGTGCTATGTGTCTTGGGGTGAGGTGGGCAGAGATTTGTAAGGCCTGATCCATCCATCCCTGTAAACGCTGCTGCCGTGCCCGTCTGCTGCCTTTTGTGCCGAGTCCTGACAGCCCAGCACGTTGAGAAGCGTGACAAGCACAGCAATGCACGAGGCAGGTAACCCTTTGCAAGCCTGGCTGAGGACAGCAGGGAGGTCATGTGACCTCTGAGCGGTGGCCCCCTACAGACCTGTATGGTCTCCATTCCGGGCTTACCTAGAGAATGTAGTTAGAGAAGATTCTGGCTCCCTAAATCATCTGCCTCCAGATCTGTTACCAAGAAATGAGGAAAACAATTGTGGTGCTTGTTGGAGCATGTTGGAGGGCTAGAATAAGTGTTGGAATCCCACCCATGGGTGGGTGTCACCCACAATATACTGCCTTGGAATAGGAAAGGCCCTGGGGCCCGCAACGGGGTGGTTTCAATATGCTCAGAGAAAAGTGTCATTGCTGTTTGGAGTGGTCCCTGTTTTTATGAACTGTCAGTGCCTTGTCTGAACAGAGAAGCACAATGCAGGCTTGACCTGTCCTCCTGCCACTCCCCAAACCAGGACCTCCAACAGTGGTGTTTCCCAGGGCCAGGCCCC
Source organism: Propithecus coquereli (assembly GCF_000956105.1). Classification (NCBI taxonomy): domain Eukaryota; kingdom Metazoa; phylum Chordata; class Mammalia; order Primates; family Indriidae; genus Propithecus; species Propithecus coquereli. The sequence goes on along the minus strand of NW_012152618.1, from coordinate 4,803,464 downwards.
TGCTCCAGAGGGTTACTCCCAGCTTTAGATTGTTAAGCTACCAGGATTTCAATCTCACATTTATAGATGTTTGACTGTGAAAGAGGATCCTGGAGCTTCGTTTGAACCGGCCCTTCATTTCACAGGCAAAAAAAACTGAGACCCAGAGACATACAGCTAATTAATTTTTAAACTTACAGCTCCTAAGCTCATTATATCGGGTTCCCAACAAGGCACTCGAACAAGATCCTGCCTGCAGACAGCTCTACTGCCGTGGGCAAATGGGGGGTGACTTCATTTTGAAAACTCCACTTTTCCTAAAAATGCAGATGACCCCTCTCACAACTAGAGCCGAATGTAGCTGAGTGTCCACAGACCCGGGGTGCACAAAAGGAAGCATAAGCAGGAATTGCAGTGAGAAGGGAAACAGGAAGGCCAATCGGGAAGCCCCTGGGAATAAGGAGGACCCCGAGGATGACTAGCTCCTGGGGTGCAGGCCTGAGTCCAGGAGGGCAGGAATCGAGAGCAGGAACTCAGGTGTACCCAGGAGTTTTCTCTAACCCAGAAGAATGTCCAAAAGCAAGGACAACTTTCTCTCAACTATTCTGAATCCTTGAGTCTCGGTTGAGCCACCAGTGACTTCCTCGAGGGTAAACAATGCCTGTCTCTGGTCCACATCCCATGCACAACCAGGGAATATCTGTTTAGACAGTTTCTACAGTCAAATCTAAATTATTTTCAAAGGGACCCATTGGTATGTGCCGTGGAAATCCTTCTACCTCTGAAGAGGTCTATGCTGTTGGTCCGGATGGAGGCAATTTTGGCTGTGTGTGTGAGGGCGACATAGCCACCAAAAACAAGAAGAAAATTGCCTTCAAAATTAGGGCACACAGACATGCCAGTCTCATTGGGCCAGCCTTGAAAAGCTTTATGACGAACAGAAATCAATAGAAATAGAAATCATTCTATCCCAAATGGCATATTATGGAATTCACCCCATCTGTAAGCATTTCTGCCCTGAAATACAGCAATATTTTATTTCAACTTTTATAAAATTGTTCTCCTTAGTAACAACCCTGACTTTTCAACACCCATTGGGGCATCTTTGTTTCACTCCTGGTTTGAGACCAGGAAAACGCAGCCTGTTCACCTGATCCTGAATTACTCAGGTCTTTCCATCTCTCCGGTTTGAAGGACGCTGTTTTTTAAAAGCATAAATCTGTTGATCAAGCCAGAAGGAGAGTCCTTGGGATAACTCCCCTGACTGTTTCTTGGTAAAGACAAATCTATCCCCGTGGTTTTAAATAGTTTTAACACAGCTCCTGAAAATAGCAGAGAGCATTGCCCACACATCTGCATAATTAGTTGCAGGGAATATACCCCAAATCCTCATACCCATTCCTGCAAATCCAGGAAGGCAGACTCCTTACGCCCAGCACTCAGCACAGGTCCCTTCGACAGCCCCTGCGTTGGAGCCATTGCAACGGGCGTGGCTTCGTTTCCTCACTCTGCCTTGGCTGGCAGAGTAGGTGGGCAGCTACTCTCTTTGTGGCAAAGATGTTCCACTTTACCTGGCACGTCAGCCACAATTAGGGTCTCACTAACATCAGTGCAGAGAATGGGGAACAGAATCAGGAGCCCCTAGTTCTAGACTGAGCCTGACTCCTAACTGGCTGCCCGCGACCCTGGGCAGAATGGGTCTCCTCTGTGCCAGAGCTTCCTTACATCTAGAATAAGGAAGTTGGAACTCAAATGTCCCTGCCAGCACTGACAGTTCACAGTTTTGGGATATCCACTTGCTAAACTTTCTGGCAGCATAAATGCACTGACGTTGGCTAAATCTGCCTAAACAGCAAGTGCTGAGTTCTGTTCATTTATTCACTAATATTTACTGATTGCCACTTTCAGATCACGCACTATCCTAGGAGCTGGAGGGTACAAGGGTGACTAAGACGCAGGCTCCTTCTGTTGGAAGAGACAGTTATGTAAACAGTCATTACCAAGCTCTGTGGAGGTGTGAGGGAGAGAGGCAGAGCACTATGTTGGCAGATTGCAGGGTGACTGGGGGGAGCCCGAGGCCCAAGAGGAGGCCTTGGAAGAAGAGACACTGGTAACCCCGTGAAGGGGACAGGGCGGAGGGGTGTCTCCAAACTTCTGAAGTTCACGAGAGCTTGGCCCTAGACAGAAACTGAGCTTAGCCCAGTAGGGAGAAATGTCGTGATTTCCTGGCGAGGGAGGTTGCTTATCTCTGTGTCCCTGCAGCCAGTGTTAGCAGACAGATCACTAGGACAAGATACTGTTCATGCTTCTCTGGGAAAAGCCAAGAATGCAGGTGGCATTCACATGAGTGACAAAGGGACTAACATCAGGCTAAAGGCCCTTTGGAATCCCCATAGGATAATTAAACTATCCTGTTACACTGTTCTTGGGTAGCTGCGGGGTGGCTGTATGAAATACGCCATGGGACACTGCATTACTCCCTTGCAAAGCTTCAATTTTCAAGATTGCCATTCAGCCTGCTAACGTGTATCCAAATGCCATTGCCTTTCACTGTGACAAATGCAAAGAGCTCGTGGGTCAGGCCAAGTCTCAATTGTCAGCCTTTTCATTACAAGGATGAGAGCCAAGCTGGGATTGAGAGGGAGGGCTGCTCGCCCAAGGTCTCAGGAAATCCGATCAGTGTTGGAAGTTTTGCCAGCCATCTCTTCACACTGGTAGAATCCCAGGTCCCTGAAAGCTGGCGCTGGGGAACATGAGCAGGCCCAGTTTTGAAATCCCAGGTTCTTCTCTTGTTGAACAGTTATTAGAAATTTCTTCTTCTTCATAGTGAGCTAAATATATTCTTTTCTACCCCTGCAAAGCTCCAAACAAATAACAACCCACTGGGAAGAAAGTGAGGCCAGCCAGCAAATGAACACAGGCACAGCTGTGGGTTCTCATTCTGGGACTCCGATGGGCACCATTGGGTCTGGTGTAGTCCCACCATCCCCACTAAGTCTGAGCTCCAGCTTCTTTTGGTGGAACCAACTAAAAGTTCACATGCCGTGCCGTGTCTTGTCCACTCAGGGATAAAAATGCTATTGGGACATGTGTTACAGAAATGCATTCCTGGTTCAGCTCTTGACAGCTGATGAAACTCAAAACAAATCATTGCTGATGTGGAAGTTGTGAAAAGGCAGCAAAATAGAAGTGAAAGCCAGCAGCTATTATTTTCTGGGACCTGTTGACCAAGTGCTGGGCGCTGGGTACACTGTTTTTCAGAGGGATGCACTTCATTAAGGCAGAAGGTTGACACTTTCCTGAGCCCCTGTTCCATTTCAGTATTAACAAGTGTCATTAGAGCCCATCTCCTGCCTGTTCTTCTCCTACCTCCACAGGAAAAAAAAAAAAATCACATCTTGTAGGAGATGGTCCTATGGTGTCTTTCTGCTTCAAAAAAAACACCTCGTGTCTCATCTCATTGGGTTAACTGTAGTGTCCAAGCAAATGGCATCAGAGTAGCCTTATCCCACACAGCAGATATTGGAATGAACTCCCTGGACTAGGTAGAATGGTTGGCTCAGGAAGAGGTTGTTTCAGATTAGGAGGAAATGCACGGAAGTTTGGAAGGCCTGTCTTTCGTAAGTAGCCAGACTCCTTCAGTTGGCATCTTGGTCTCCACATATAAATGGAAGCTGCCAGTCATCCCTGTCTTTGCCGCTTCAGTCTTCACCCTTGGCATGGAACACAGAATCACTTCCCTGGAACCCAGCAAGTTGGCCGGGAGCCCTAGCAACACTCTGGAGCAGGCACACTCTCTGCATTTCCCAGATACCGCTGCTGTTCGATTAAGCATGCAAAGTAACCAGCTGGTCCCCACACAGAGAACAGATTCTCGTGGAGGAGGCTGTAAAATTCCTAGTTAGTGAGACACGTATGCAGTCTGTGCTTCCCAATGCTCCCTCTCAGAGACCTTATAGTTAAGGTTGGACCATTCCTCAGGGGGAAATCTCAGGGACTAAAGTTTCTTGTAGGCTGCAGATGTCCTAAACTTACATTTTCTTTTAATGGAATATTTGTCTGCTAATTTTTGGTGGATGAACACAGACAATAAAAAAAAATGTATGGGCAAAGGACCTCAATAGATATTTCTACAAAGAAAACAATGGTCAACAGGTATATGAAAAGATGCTCCATAGCACTAGCCATCAGGGAGAGGCAAGGCAAAACCACAATGAGGTCTCACCTCATGCCTGTTAGAAGGGCTATTATCAAAAAACAAAAGATAATACTTGTTGACAAGGATATGGAGAAAAGGGAAACCTTGTATGCTGTTGGTGGGAATGAAAATCGGTGCTTCCACTGTGGGAAACAGTACGGAGATTCCTCAGAAAATTAAAAATAGAATTACCATGTGATGCAGAAATCCCACTTCTGGGTATATATCCACAGGAATTCAAGTCAGTATATTGAAGAGATGTCTGCGCTCTCATGTCATTGCAGCGTTATTCGCAACAGCCATGACAAGGAGGCAACTTCAATGTCCACTGATGGATGAATGGATATGTGTATCTATTAAATAACATTCAATTAATAATTAAATTCTATTAAGCCTTTAAAAAGAAGAAGATTCTGCCATTTGGGACAAGACAGATAGACATGGAGGACATTATGCTAAGTGAAACAAGCCAAACACAGAAGGACAAAAACTTCATGATCCCACTTACATGAAAGAATAGTTAAAATAGTTAAACCCATTGGAGCAGAGAGTGGAATGGTGGTTGCCAGAGGCTGGGGAGAGGGGAAATAGGGAAGAGTTAGCCAAAGAATACAAAGTTACAGGTTTACAGGATAAACAAATTCAACTATTCAGCATAGTACCTATAGTTCCCAATACCGTATTATATACTTAAAAATTTGCTAAGAGATAAGTGAACAACTCAGAAATGGAAAGACAAATACTGCATGTTCTCACTTATAAGTGGAAGCTAAATCATGTACACACCTGTACAGAGAGGTGAACTGATAGACCTTGGAGTTGCAGAAGGAGGTGGTGTGGGGGCTGGGTGATGAGAAATTACTTAGCGGGTACGATGTTCATTATTCAGGTGATAGATACATCAAAAGCCCAAACTTCACTGCTAGGCAATACATCCATGTAATAAATTTGCACTTATTTTATTGTACCCCTTAAATTTATACAAACAAAAAAGTTGCTTAGAGAATATATCTTATGTTACATGTTCTTAACAACAAAAAAGAGGGCAGGAGGAAACTTTTGGAGATGATGAATATGTTTATGGCATTGATCATGGAGTTGTTTTCATGCATATATACTTATCTCCAAACTTGTCAAGTTGTATACGTTAAACGTCTGCAGCCTTTTGTATGCCAATCATACTTGAATAAAGTGGTTTTTTAAAAAATGTAAATATGTGACATTTCAGAGAGTGATAGTACAAGGGACAAAGAAATGAGGAATTAAGATGCACTGAGGGTGATTGAGGTAGTGAAGTTACCGTTTTATGGAGGGTGTCTGGGAAGGCTTCTCTGACATTCGGGCAGAGACCTGAAGGGGTAAGGGACAGAATCCCATGCAAATCTTCCCCCAGATTTACATTTTTTACTCCAATAAGATGGGAAGCCAATGGAAGTTTTTGAGCAAAAGATTGACATGGCCTGATTTATGTTTAAAAGAGTGAGACAGGGTAGAAACAAGAATAATAATAATCTTAGTAAGACTTGATAGTGGCTTAGACCAGATGTTAACAAGTGCCCCAGGCCTTACTGACAGAAGTGTTCCTCAGACACATATTGAGAGACAGTGATCTATGATCCTGTCTCTCAAACCTGGTTATGTATCAGCATCTATCAGAATCTCCTAAGCATCTTTTTAAATATATAAATTCCTGTGCCCCATTCCAGACATACTGAAACAAAATCTCTGGCTTGGGGCCCAGGAGTGATCAGTTTGCCGCTATTATCACTTGTTCATTATCACCCACCCAGGGTCATTTCAGAACCTCCTTTGAGCCTCTAAACTTTAGCTGCATAGGCAAAGGAGACAATTCTGTGACAGAGTAAATCAGACTAACCCTCTCTCTCTGAGAAGAGTTATAAAAGTTGGGAAAAAAATACTTTAAAAAAAGTTGTTTGAGGGCATCAGAGAGCAACCAGTAGAGCCATGACTTGGAGCACCAAGACCCCAGAGTCAAGGTAAACACATGAGGGCAGCCTTACACTGGCTGATGCTTTGTCCTCTTGCAGAATTTGCCAGTTCAGAGCGGATCATATAAGCCAAACAGAAATCATCAACATAGAGTTTATGGTACTCACTGGGCTGGAAAGGCAAAACTAGGAATTCAGGGCTGACAACCCATCCATGGTTTGAGATTAGTTCAGGATCCCAAAGGAAAAGAACCCAATAGAAGTGAACCTAAATTCCATGTGCAGTTACCCCTCGAGGCATTGGTCGACTGCTAAGCTATAGATGTTTGGGGTCAGACACAGAAAAACCAAACAGGAAAGGCATCCACTAGGATGCCTATAATAGTCTTGTAGTCCTAGAGAGAAAAATGGGAGTTCAAACCCACCAAGCAGGAGAGGCCCTAGTAAACAACCAGTGCTTTTAGTCAAGACCAATGAAAGGGCTGTGAGCTAACAGTAAGGAGGGAAAAACAGAAATTAATTAGCATCAGCTAGTCAAGGTGATTATGCCAGAAAAAAAAATCAAATCTACACTAGAAAAAGATACAATTTCTCATACATAGACTTTCATCAATATAAAATAACAAAGCTTGCCAGGGAACAGGACCAGATGACAAAAAACAAGAAAAGAAAGAAAGAAAGACAAAAGAAAGAAAGAAAAAGAAAAGAAAGAAAGAAAAAATTAAATGAGAATTGGAAACAAATCCAGAGATTTCCCATGTTTTGTAGTTATCAGATGCAGACTATAAAGTAACTGTGATTAATAAATTCAAGAGAATATATGAAAATAATATGAAGAATTTCACCAGAGAACTGAAATCTATGAAAAATAATAAATGAGTATCCAAAAAATGAAAAACATAATAACAGAAATTAGAATCTGTAGGTGTATTTAACAGCAGATTAGACACAACAAAATAGAGGATTCATAAAATGGAAAATAAGTCATCAGCAAATACTCAGATTGAAGCATAGATAGAAAAAAAAGGATGGAAAATTCAAAACGAGGTATAAGATACATTTGGACACAGTGAAAATGTGTGATGTGTGTATAATTGGAGTCCCAGCAGTAGAGGGGAGAGTATATTAGCAAAGACATGAAGCCACAGATTCAAGATTTATAAATACCAAGCCAAAGGAAACAAAAACAGAAATTAAAAAAAAAAAAACCCACCTTGGCAGATTAAAGAAAATCTGTTGAAAACCAAAGTAGATACAAATTGTTTAAAATAAGCCAGAGGAAAATGATACATTGTCATCAAAAGAGCAAAAATAAGAATTTACAACTAACTGACTTTTCAACAGAAAAACTCGAAGGCAGAAGACAATGGAATTTTATCTTCAAAGGGTAAAAAGAAAATGACAGTCAACCTGTAAGTCTAAGCCCAGTGAAAATGCCCTTTAAAAAGCAAATACAAAAATAAAGATATATTCATGAAAACAGACCAACACTAGAAGAAATACTTAAATGGATTCTTCAAGCAGAAGGAATGATCCAAAATGGAAGCACAATAGTTCAGGAAGGAATGATGAGCTTTACAAAGTTAAATATAAATGAATACTGAAAAGAGCAATAATAACATATCACGGGGTTTAACAATATGTAGAATAAAAATTTATGACAATAGTAGCCCAAAATAATAGTAGCTCATAGCAGTATTATTCATAATCCAAGCTACTCAGTGTTCATCAACTGTAGAATGGGTAAATAAATTGTGTTATAATCATAAAGTTAGATGCTATAATAAGAAAGTGTTAGATAGAATTGAAGTGTTGTAAGGTCCTTGCATTGTCCAAGAAGTGATAAAACTAACAATTAAAATATATTCTAATAAGTCAAGGATACATATTGTAATATCTACCACTGGAAGAATAATAAAAGAAGTATTTCTAACAAGCTAATATGGGGGATATGTAATCATTTTTAATTTTGATAAACCCTAAAAAGGCAAAAAAGGACAAGCAAGAAGAATAAAAAGCTGATGGGGAAAATAGAAAAGATAGATGATAGAATAAAACCCAAATATAGCTGTGGTTACATTAAATATAAATGGATTAATTTTTAATTAAAATATTAATCAGAATATAAACTGGTACAACTACTTTGGAAAACTATTTAGTATTATTTTCTAAAGCTGAACATACACATACTTTCTGATCCTGCATTTACACTCTTTGGAATATACCCAAAATAAATGCATACCTATGCATACCAAAAGGTATATTCAAGAATGCTTATAGCAGCATTATTCATAATCCCAGCCACTCAATGTTCATCAACTGTAGAATGAGTAAGTAAATTATATTATGATCATAAAGTTAGATGCTATATGGCAAGTGAATTACTGATACCTACAACGGCATTGATCAATCTCTCAGACTTAACATTGAGTGAAAGAAACCAAGCACGAAAGAGTACATAATGTATGATCTCATCTTTACAAAGTAAAAAATTACCTATGGAGATAGAGTTCAGTATAATGATTATATCTGGGGGGATAGGTAATGATGAGGAGAGGGCAGAAGGGAGAGTTCCAGAGTGCTGGTATATTCTATATCTTGACAGAGATGGTGTTACATGTATGATTTCACTTTAGAAGAATTAATTAAACTGTGCACCTTAATCTTTGTACACTTAAGGAAATGCATGCTATACTGTACTCCAATTTTTTAAGTTTTTTTCTAAAAAGAAAAGAAAAGAAAACAATTTAATTTATAAGAGCATCAAAAATAATAAAGTTCTTAGGGGTAAAACTTAACTAAGAAGATGAAAGATTATCATATTGAAAACTTCAAAACATTGCTGAAAGAAATTTAAAAAGACACACATGGAAAGACATCCAATGTTCATGGATTGAAATACTTAAAATTGTTAAGATATCAGTATTACCCAAGTCAATACAGAGATTTAACACAATCCCTACTAAAATCCCAACAGCATTTTTTGCAGAAATAGAAAAATCCCTTCTGAAATTCACAAGGAATCTCAAGAGACTCCAAATAGCCAAAGCAATTTTGAAAAAGAACAACAAACTTGGAGACCTCCTTTTTTCAAAACATTACAAATCTGTAATATTTAAAACAGTCTAGTACTGGCATGAAGACGGACATGTAAACCAAAGGACTAAAATAGTGAGCCCAGAAATAAACCCTCATGTATATGATCAAATGGTGTCAAGACACTTTTTGAAATGGGGAAAGGATAGTCTTTTCCACAAATGATGATAGGAAAACTGGATATCCACATGCAAAAGAATGAAGTTGGATCCCTGCCTTACACCATATACAAAAAGTAACTAAGAATAAATCAAAGATTTAAACATCAGAGCTAATACTATAAAACTCATAGGTAAAAACATAGGGGGGAAACTTTATGACATTGTATTTGGCAATATTTTCTTACATATGACACCAAAAGCACAGGCAAAAGTAAAAATAGATAAATTGATGTTACATCGAAATTTAAAACTTTTGTGCATCAAAGGACACAATCAACATAGTGAAAATGTAACCTATGGAAAGGGAGAAAATTTTTGAAAATCATATATAAAGAACTCTTACAACTCAACAGTAACAATAAAAACAATTTAAAATTAGGCAAGGGACTTGAATAGACATTTCTCCAAAGAAGATATACAAATGCCCACTAAGGATATGAAAAGATGCCCAATATCACTAATGATTATGGAAATCTGAATCAAAACCACAATGAGATATTCACACCTATTATGATGGCTGCAAAAAAAAACCCACAAAATAACAAGTGTTGGTGTTGATGTGGAGAAATTATTAATAAATCCTTTGTGCATTGTTGGTGGAATTTAAAATAGTATAGCTGTTATGGAAAACAATATGGCAGTTCCTAAAAAAATTAAAAGTAGAATTATCATATTAGTTAGCAATCCCACTTTTGTGTATACATACCAAAAAATTAAAATCAGGGTCTCAAGCTTTGTACATCCATGTTCATGGCACCATTATTTGCAGTAGCCAAGGGTTGGAAGCAACCCAAGTGTTCACCAATGGATAAATGGTTAAACAAAATGTGGTATATTCATACAATGGAATATTATTCATCCTTAAAAAGGAAGGAAATTCTGACACATGCTACAACATAGATGAAACTTGAAGATATTGTGCTAAGTGAAATAAGCCAGTCACAAAAGGATAAATACTGTATAATTCTCCTCATATGAGGTAACTAGAGTAGTCAAATTCATAGAGACAGAAAGTGGAATGGTTGTTGCCAGGGGCTGGGGGGAGAATGGAATGGGAAGTTGTTTAATGAGCACACAGAGTTTTAGTTTTGCAAGATGAAAAGTTCTAGAGATTGGCTGCACAACAATGTGAATATACTTAACACTACTAAACTATATGCTAGAAATGGTTAACATGATAAATTTTATGATATGTGTATTTTACCACAATTAAAAATTTACAAGTATTTTTTGAAAAGAAAGAAAACAGACAGAGAATGAGAGAAAAGGAGCATGAGACTTTGGATTCAAACTTGGCTGCACACGAGAATTATCTGGAATTTTTTAAAATACAGCACAGTAACATTTTAATGCAAATTTACATCAACAAAATAAGTATGACTAATGTTTCATTTATGTATAAAATTCCAAATAATGTGACGCCTCCAAGATTTTAAAAGCTAAACAAGAATCACAATATTAATCCTGGGAGGCCAAGTGTACTATAAATGCCAGGTGGTAGTGTTAACATTAGCTGGCAAACAGTGCTACTGTGTGAAACCAGTGCTACTGTGTGAAAAATAATCAAGATTTGTAAATTTTGAATTATGGCATGTTGTCAAGAATGCATCCCTCATGTAAACTGCACCATTCTCTACAAAATCCTAGGCCCTTCATTGCACAGTATGATTGAGTATATCTATGGTTGAATCCAAGCAATCGTATTTTTAAAAGCTCCCTGGGATTTTTAAGGCTGATGGTCTCTGCATGATTGTTTGAAAACTACTGGTCCCCCATAAAGGAATAAGTGCATGTATTCTGTAAAAGATGATTCATGAACATATATTATATGCTAGGCTCTGAGAATATAAGATAGTGCAAAAGTATAACAACTACACAGAGCTTATGTTCTAGTGAAGAAATCAAACAATTAAATAAGCCACAATTATTATACAATAAAGTGCAGTTACAACAAGGGTCCTGTGTGCTCTGACAAGGAGGGCAGGGCATTATGGGAATACATCAGGGGCTCCTCACTGAAGGGGATATATGAGCTGATACTCAACCAATGAGCTTGGCCATTGTCCAAAGGGAAAGAGAGGGAAAAAGAGCATCTCTCTGAGTGTAGCATGGAGAATGGAATGGACAGGATTGGAGAAGAGGCAACAGTGAAGAGAGAAGCTTGATTAGACTCCAGTGGCAGTAGTCCAAGTAAGAGGGGATAAAGGCATGGGCCACGGTAGTGGTCATGGGAATAAAATATTTAGGAGAAATAATCTATAGGCCTTGGTGATGAATTAGATGTGAAGAAGAAAAAGGAGAAGTGAAGAATAATTCCCACATATCTGGCCTGGGTAGAAACATGAATCATGGTACCATATAGGGATTGACATGGAAGATATTGAGTTTATTGGGGCAGATTGAATTTGAGGTGTCTGGGGATGTCCAAGGCGAGGATGTGGTATCAGATGAAAGAAGTGTCTTGACTGAAGGGTCTTCAGTTGGGCTTTGAAACCATGACAGTAGATGACATTGCTCAGTCACTGTTTATAGGGTGAAAAGTAGAGGAACAAGAAGAGAATCTTAATAAAATACTAAAGAAGTCTTATGGAGAAAGTGTGGAAGGGTTTCAGAGGAAACCTAGGGGAATGTGGTGAGTTGGAAGCCAAGAGAGTGTTTCAAGGAGGAAGAGTCAACAATACCAGAGGCTTCTAGGAGGAAGGTGAACACCGCAAGGTGCCTATTGGAATCAGTGACCAGAAGGTCCTTAGCAATTGGTCTGGGGGTTTGGGTGAGTGTAGGGAGCAGACACTGGACTGAGTAGCTGGAGAGTGAGAGAGTCAAGGCCATGGAGAACCTGAGTGTAGATTCCTATTCTGAAAAGTTTGGCTACAAGAAAGAGGAAGAGAGGAAAGGGGCAGGTTGAGAGGCTGGCTTTTCGTGGGGAGTATGTTAAGACTGGAGAGGCTTAGGCACATTTAAATGGTGGTGCAAAGGATTCAGAAGAAAGAGGGGATCATGAAGAGTATTTATTGAGGAATGAACCCAGGTTGCAGGTCTGGCTGTACTGCTGACATCTTTTTGAATTTACACAAGCCTTTTAATCTGTCTGGGCTGCAGCGTCCTTCCCTATGAATTGTAGGGCTTCTCTCTATATATGATTTTCAAATCGCATTTCTCAAAGCTTCCTCAGAGCTCCCAAATTTCAGCTTCAACCATGGCAACTTGACCTCTTTCTTCTGTGTTTTTAATTAACTTTTATTCGTAGCAATCGAATGCACGTACGTACTTTGGAAAAATGAAATAGTAGTAATACAATCATGGTAAAAAGCAGCAACTCCTTCCTGCTCCCCACCTGGCTACTCTCAGCCACCCTCAACTCTTGTAGATACTTTCCCCTGGTATTTATGCCAAGTTAGCCAAATTAAATTTTTATCTCAGTGTTTCTTAAATAGACAACCTCTGGTTTCTGTCTTACCCCACCACCTTTTTCCCTGATTCTGTTCCCTCCAACATAATGACATCGCAATTTTTGGTTAATAGCGTTCACATTGTTATAAGCACGCATATGTTGTTCACCGACTCTGCCTCCTTTTGTGAACAACCTGTCATTTCTCCTGCCGGCAATATTTGCCTCATTCACCTTGATTTCCACGTAATGGTTGTTTTCTAAATGTTCCACCATCTCAAAAACCTATTCTTGCTTAATCACAAGACTTCTTCCCTGGAGACTCCCCTCCCAGAGCCTTCTGTGGTCCCTGGTCTTCTGGTGCTGGGACTCGCTTTCTCTCTTGCCTGGGTTGGAGCTTACCTGTGTCCTGCTGCCAGGCCTTCCTCCTCCTTGGTGTATACTCTGGTTTTGGTGCAACTCTCCTCCCGTGGCTTGAGAGCCAATGTTGTCGAGCACTGCCTAACTGAAATGTCTTATTCCACCCTCACATTTGATTGACAGTTGGCTGGTGATAGAATTCTGGCTGGGAAAAAAAAAAAAATTCCCTCAAAAATGTTAAGGCATTGTTCTGTGATTGTCTGGCTTCTATTTTTGTTGTTGGGTCGTCTGGTGAGAGTACGATTTCCTATCTATCCCTCGATCTATTTTCTTTTATTTCTATTGGGCACTTCCAGTCTGATCTGTATCCCTTTGTTTCACAAGGATGTGCCTTGTTGTGGTTCTTTCTTCATTCGTTTTCCTTGGTACTTGGTGGGCTCTTGCATTGTGAAGACTCACGTCTTTCAGGTCTAAGCAACTTTCTTGAATTATTTATTTTTGTAATTTCCTCCACTTCATTTATTTCTCTTTCCTCTTTCTGGAGGACCTTCTTTTAATTCAATAGTGGACTTTCTGGTTTGATCTTCTGATTTTATCTTCTCTCTCTTTTATGAGAGATTATTTTGACTTTATATTCCAATTCTTCTATTATTTTTTTAAAATTTGGTTATATCCCATATTTAATTTCCAAAATTATTTCCTTTTTTCCAGTCATTAGTTTTTGTTTCATAGATACAATTTCTTCTCTAATCTCTACGAGAATATTATCTTCCCCTGCCCACACACACCCCCCTGTATAAATCCTACCTATCCTTCAAGTTTCCTCTCAAAATCTGCAACTTTTATAAGGCCTATGCAATCAGCCCAACTCTCTCCACTAGACAGTAATGCCCTAGCATTATTATATTCCATGCCATCTAATATGTGATTCTATTTAAGCTTGCACTGATTCCTATCGAGGAATAAGTCTTATCTCTCCCATTGGATCATAATCTTCTTAAGAGCAGGGACTGCTCTTGGAAATGAAATGTAAGCTACTAATTTTTAAAATTTAATAGAAGAATTGGAATATAAAGTCCAGATAATCTCCCATAAAATAAAAGAGAAAAAGAGAGTGAAGGAAAAAAGAAAAGATAAAACCAGAAGATCAAATCAGAAGGTCCAATATTGAACTAAAAGCAGCTCCAGAAAGAGAAAACAGAAGAAAATGAGGTGGAAAAAATTACAAAAGAAATAATTCAAGGCAGTTTTCTAGTTTTAAAAAAGCTTACTTAGTTTAGAAACTACTTTTTCTGTATCAGCCATAATTCCTTGTCTAGAATTGTGATATAACAAGTGCTAAACAAGTGTTTGTTGCTTTGAATTAAATGGAAACACATCCTAATCCCACCAAGACAGGCTATCCCAGTTAGGATTCTTTAAAGAGTACCAAGAACATAAGTATTTGTCACGTAATATAAGTACAGAACTTACAGATTTGTACAATTTTCCTATCTATTGCCATGCTTCTTTACATGCATAATTCAATAGTGTTATTTCAGTGCTTGTTTTTATTGAGTCTTCCTTGAAGCTCACAACTTAGATTTCTTAGAAAAAACAGACTTTCTTTTCTCGTTCATATTTCATTGGTTTATGAAATATTTAATTGACATTACCAAGAACAATTGGCACAAGCAGGACTGGAAACAAACACGTCTAAATCTTGGCTGGCATATGCCTCCACTGGTAGGAACCAAAGGGCTTGGGTGTGCCGGACGGTGACTGCCAGCCTTGGGCCTTCAGCCTGCCAAGGGCATCAGTGAACATGAGGAATGAAGGACATTAGATGTCCAGTCAGTTAAGTGGAAGTCAGTGAAGAGAGCGTCTACTCCACTCCATTTGTATTCCAAGAAGAGGTCTCTGGCAGAAATGGATTTGTGTTCATCATCTCTCTTGGGTTCACTTGCAATCAAGGGCATACCTAGGCAAGCCAGCCGACATAGCTTAGGGCACAGCCTTTTGTCGTAAAACAGCACAAGGCTCACTGGCCCGGGAGCCAGTCATCTTGGTCTCATTAAAACCAAGGTCCACCACCCTAAGCTGTGATGCCCTGGCCATGAGTCCTCAAACGGCCAACAGAGCTCTGCCAGGCCCTGAAGTCCACCCTTTTCCATCTCCGGAATGGGATCCCCACTCCCCTCCCCATTTTCAGCAACCTGGGCATCAGTATCAAGCCCTCTCTGTGCCCTACCCCTGCTGCAACCATCAGGCTTTGAAGGAGTCAGATGCAGATTGTCAAAGAGGAACGAAGCTGTCCAGTTAGCTTTAGATGTCCCCTTCCACAGCATGAATTTTTTTTTTTATCCTTTTGGTCACACTCGAGGGACCAGCATCACTTTATAGCCACCATAATCACAAATACGAAGGAAGCCATCCTTCATGATCACTGTCCCTGGGAGAACAAAGACTGTTTTGCAAACAGGGGCTTGAGAAAACCCCAAAGACCATGCAGCTGAAATGCTGCATGAAAATTACAAGGCAAACAGAAACATCAACCTATCCATTAGATCTTAGAGTTGCATCTGTATAAAGCCAAAAATGGGATCAATTCAGCTGAATTGGTTTCATGGCAAATTTAGCGATTTGAATGTTTTACCCGGTGCTGGTTTGTGTAGAAGTCACATAGGACACTAAGCACAAGGAAAAGTGGCAAAACTGTCCCCATACTCTACAAAACGGTAAGTGTGTTTCTCCTCTGCCAATCTCCCAGGCTCTCATGCCTTTCCCTAATGAGTTTTCTCTTTCTTCTATGGATATCCCATAGTTGAGTAATGAACAAAGGCAAATTTCATTTTAGATTGATAGTAAGAACAGATAATAAAGTTAAATTAAAAATCTTATCCAGCTCCCTTTGAGTCTTGTTTTTAATTTTCCTCCTTTATCTCTGTGTTTTAATGTGAAGTGGCACAGGCTGGAGCTATTCCCACCCACCCGGTGTGTTGGGTTTGTTCTAGAGATGTCTTTTCTTTTGCTCTCATGGTGGTTCAGTCAGTCCTGAGCTGAGTCTACTTCTGAGTCACTGACACGCTGGCTGGCTTGCATCACCCATGGTGGCCAGGCTGCACCGTGGCCGTGAGCCTGGGTAGGGACGCCTCCAGGAGCAGTGCGTCCGCGCCAGTCCATCTCCTTTCCCGGCTCCCCAAGCCCAACAGAATGATGATCTTCATTCCCTGACAGTCAAGGAAACAGCCGGCCCTCTGTAGGCCCAGCCCTCCGCAGCCGGCCTTCTCCTGGCCTCTGACCCCACGGCCTGCTCTCCTTCCTTCTTCTGCATGTGGAAGATCCATCCTTCCCCTAGAATCAACAATGGCATTGAAAGACTTTCTTCTACAGGTGTTTCCTCATCTCACTCCCTCTTAGGACTCTGAACTCCTGAATCTCCTTATTCCTCCTGTGCTAGATAGGCATTTAGAGAAGTGGAAACCTGACCTTCCACATGGTGGAATCATGTGCTGTAAAAATGGCCTCAGGGAGAAAATACGTAGAGAGTTAACACTATTTGTCTCATAGCCGAAATGTGTTAGATATGCCCAAGAAGTGACGGCCCCTGCCTGATCACAAATACAATTCCAATTTGGGGCAAAATTTTAAAAAAATAAGTGTCTCTTCAAGTATCCATCCTTCTCCATCACCACTTTCTTCCCCTCACAAAAAGGCCTAGTGACTTCCTTCTCTTACTCAGCGAGTGACAGGATGCCTCAGCCAACCACCCTAGCATTGGGCCTTCAGGTCAGGTGATCCCGACATTACCTTCGGTGTAGAACCGTCAATTCCAAACTTAACGTGAACAGAAGGAATATCTATGATGTCAGATCACCGTGCAACATTTCTTCACTGGACTAAAGCAATAGGTTGAAGAGCTTTAACAGAAGGATATCAAAAATAATAAATAAAAAAGACCCTGCCCCCTTCCTATGTTTGCTTAAAAAAATAAAACTGGGTATAGGAAAAATATGGTCTGTCTAAACCCAAGAATATAATAACACTGCCTCTCTTTCCTTGTTTTAGGGAATGCTGTCGATTTTTTGGAGACAATGGCTTGACTTTGAAGGTGTTTTTTACCAAGGCAGCACCCTTTGGTGTTCTTTGGACACTCACAAACTACCTGTACTTACATGCAATAAAGAAAATAAACACTACGGATGTCTCCGTGTTGTTCTGCTGCAACAAAGCTTTTGTGTTCTTGCTCTCATGGATCGTTCTCAGGGACAGGTTCATGGGAGTGAGGGTAAGTTCCTTATTATCTGTCTTCCTCCCTCACTCAGTCATGTCAACCAAAACCTGCCCATTGGCTTGCTTAGCTCCGTGTGCTGGACCATGAGCATAAGCTGCTGACCACTTCCCTTCCGATCCGCAGCAGAAAAGGAGCCCGGCAGAGGCCCGGTTCTTGGTGTGCCTTTCAAACCTTCTTGCTTGCAAACCATACTAGACAAGCATTCATTAAAGCACCTTTCATTTCAAGCATTTCAACAAGCATTCCCTAAAGTGTGTGCCAGTCGGGGACCCAGCCCTGGGATGGCGATGTGCTCGGCTCTCTGTGTGCTCACCCCTCTCTCGTGGGCGGCTTTCCAGGCTGCAGTGCGTGGCGGGACTGTGCCCTGCAGCCTGGAGCTTTCTGCTGACACTGTCCCTCTCTGATTAGGGGGTGTGTGAAACTCGAAGGATCCTTCAGCATCCATGCATGCATGCGGTCTTGGACTGTTGCCTGGACCGTGTGTGCACAGCCAAAGTGAGCCAGATACACTCAGGAAAAGTCCAAGCAGTGGAGGGCCAGTTTCACTTCCTTCCTACCACAGACAAAGGGGGAGTGAAATCATATCCCTTCAATTACCTCTCATTTACAAAGGAGACTTAGTCAATTACATTGAAAGATAGTCAAATTTAGCTAGTCACATTTCATAACAGTTGTATGAAATAGTATAAGTGCACTATTAAACACCAGCTGAAATATGGAAGGGTCCCGCCTTGCACAAAAGGAACAGGTGGCATTTATTATAGCATGGACAGAATCTTGGTGACTTCTGCCTGGCTCCCTCTGGTGGCCACGAGCTGCTACTGCCCCATCCTCACCTTGCCACAAACCAGTACAAAAAGAGCATTGGGCCAGGCAGCTAGTGCTTTTGTAGCTAGAGTGCCTCGTGACTCCTCCTCCTACAAAGCTAAGAGCCTGTGTATGGGCAGTCCCGTTAGAGCGAACCACCCTGGCAACTAGAGCAGGGCAGACTCCTGGCCCTCTACCTCCGTCCTTCTCTAATTGTCCTGGGAACAATGACATCACCCTTAATGGTAGCTTCACGCCCACCTAAGTTACCCAAACAGCGGTGGGGACATGAGTCAACTGCTGAGTTGTATTTTTAGCTTGCAGTAGGGGGAAAGTTTGTTTTGAGACTTAGTCTTAATTTTGGAATAAAAACTCACTCCCTGTGCTACCACCCAGGGAAGCTTTCAGCAAATAAACAATCTAATACACATCTGCAAGAAATGCAGGAACTTCCAGCAGTAGTCCACCCGACAGCCTGCCTGACCCGACGCTGAAGACCTGAATGTCCTGGGCCCCACTGCCCCTGACTCATGGCCTTCCTGACTTTATTTTGATGCAAAGAGCCAAGAGAATTCATGGAACTTTCTGGCATGATTTGATGTCCTAAGCAAATTCCAAATGAGCCCCTGTTACTGGAAAGAGAAGCGTCGAGGTTAATTCTGCTTCCAGCAGAAGAAAACAAGTTTTTTGAGGTTAAGAGGTGTGGGGAAAAAAACTTGAAATACTCTTAGACTCATAGAGAGTAATCTGGTGCTTCTAGATCTCGTCTTTGTCACCATGCATGGATAAGAGGGTCCCCCCAACACAACATCCCTGGACTATGATGCAGTCTGGCCGTGCTGGCCACTTGATTGGTCTGGTCTATGCTGACCGCTGTGTACTGAGCAAAGTTTGTGTTGGCACAAGGCTGGCTCTGAAATGACGCCCGTGTTGGTGATGGAATAGTGTAACTAGCAAGACACTGTAGGTGCGGGTCTCTCTCATAATCATTACTCCTCTTGGACATAAGTGGCAGATCATCTAAGAGCTTCTCACTGCAAGTTGTGGTGGATTCCCTTCTTCTTTTCTTCAAGAGAGCTAGCAAAATCCACGAGACACCAGCAGCTTGCCAGAGTGACTTAAAGTTTCCCCTTGATAAACAGATGGAGATTTAGGTCCAAGTTAACATCTAACTGGTGCGTGGGATCGCTCCAGACTTCACTCGCAACGCTGGGTTAGCTAGCACCTTCCACCGGGGCCTTTCCAAAAATTGTGGAGGACTGAGCATATGAGCTGGAGAGTCGTGCAGACGTGAAAACCATGATGAAGGCTCAGCCTAATGTTCTTGAAACAGATCGCACGGGAGATTTGTGTTATTAAGGCAATTACTCAAGCCACAAGGGCTGCGGTTCCTGGAAGACATCAACAGGTTCAGGTCATGCGGACAGATTCAGATAGAAGCGAATGTGTCTTACGATGCTGGGGAGATCCCGGCCACTTGTGGCGTCAGAGGGTGAGAAGCTGTAGGGGTGTCTGTTTGAAAGGAGCCCAAGCTGGCCTTGTGTCACCGTTTGACTCTCTTGGGTGTGCTTTTCATATGTGTCCGGGCTCTCCATGTCAGGGGTTCTAGTGCAGCGGCCAGGCGCTCCACGCTAGAGACAAGTGACTAGGCTGCAGATCTTGGCTCTACTCTTACAAGCTGTTGGATCTTGAACAAATTACTAAATGTCTCTGAGCCTTGTTTGTCTCATCTTTAAAATGGACAGAATATTACTACTCATCTTATTGGATGAAGAATAAAATAAGATGATGCATGCCTGGCACATAAAACTCAATAAATGTCATCTTTCCTCAATGTTGTTATTCTTACTATTCCTTCTCATTTGGAAGGGGTTGGTGATCAACCCAATTCTTCTGTTGGTGGTGTCAGAAGCAGATGACCACTTAGGGAGGCAGTTTTGTGTGCCAAAAGCAGCAGTTGGATGAGAATGAGTAGAGGCCAACCTGGCTGTGGTCAGCAGGCATAAGACCACCCCCAGGCTCCGTGTCAGGGGAAATGGACGGTGGGATTCTCTGATTGTTCATAACCCCCCATCCTCGCAGTGAGGGCTTCCACTCCAGGAGGGAGGGAAGAAGGAGAAGAAGGTGAGCTAGGAGGTCACCCACATGAGTCCTCAAACCCTGGCAGCACAATCCCAGGGACTGTGAGCTTTCTCCGAGATCTTTTCCTGTCTCAGATTCTAGCTGATGTTTCCAACAATCAGAATGTTTTCAGTGATTCAAAAGGGGCCATCCCTGAAGGGTAACTCCAGCATGGGGACCCGACTCCCTTCTGTGTGGGGGGCTGTCCCCTGCAGCCTGAGCCCAGCACTGGGGAGGACACAGAGAGGGGGCTAGTGGTGCTCACAGCCCAGGCCTGTCTCCACTCTCGGAAATAGGAGGGTGCACAAGAGGATCCTTGGTTCTTTCCAAACTTTCATATTCCTCGAGTTGAGGAGAGCAGTCCAGAAGCTGGGAGGGAAAGAGTCTACTCAGGCCGGGTGCAGTGGCCCACACCTGTAATCCCAGCACTTTGGGAAGCCCAGACGGGAGGATCACATGAGGCTAGGAGTTGGAGACCAGCCTGGGCAATAGTGAAACCTCATCTCTATACACAAAAAAATAAATAAATAATCAGTCTTTCTTTTCCTTCTGTAAAACTGCTCCAAACCGTACAGAACTAAAAAGCATCCAAACGGGGTTCTGTATGGCAGAGAATGTGCAGCCCACCACAATTTTTGCAAGACTATAAAAGAACAAGGAACCCAGTCTGAAAGGTGATTAGACATCATTAACCCTCCTCGTCTCTTCTGTAAGGCTCAAGGGTTCCCTCGCCTTCCCTTTCAGTGTAGAAGCAGTGCAGTCACGGCGGTGCGTGGCGGGTCAGTGACTAATGCCTGGGTGACTGGGACTCTGCATCCAGAGCCCTGGGAGCCCAGTGGGGATGACAGTGAACCACCACACCAGGTGAGGACATGCAGATGCTACACAGCAACATCCAGGCCTGTGTTCCTTCCTTGTCTCCGGCTAATTGTTCCCCAGACCAAGTAGAGATGGTGGCTGTCACCGGTCTTGGTCCTTGTTTTAGGATAGTTCAGTGGGGAGCATTCGGGGTTGGGAGACAGGAAGGTGGGAGAAAACAGAGGCCTGGGGAAGTGGGGTAAGTCCCTGTCCTCATTGCGTGTTCTGGCTCAGGGCCTTCCCCGGGGACGCCCAGAGGGAGGAGGTGTGTGTGGAGCTTGTGAAACCACAGGATGAACTTGACCGGCCTTCCTAGAGAGTTCATTTGAGTGCAGGATTAGGCAAGGAAATGCTTTCATGTGAAAACCAGGAAACTCAGGTATGTTAGGACGTAAAATGTAAAATATACACTTATTTTTAAAAGATAAAACTGGAATCTTCAAAGGAATTATAGGGTGAGGAAGAAGGATCCTTGGGCTCTGTGCCCCAAAGCTGCAGGGCATGTTTTGAATCTGCTGTGCTCTGGGAATTGCGAGTGGGGTGGCAGCCACCAGCTTACGTCTCACCACTTGGGTCAGGTCCCAGCAGGGCTGCTGCTGCCTAGAGATTGGGGGACCCACAGCCAGGTGTGTCAACCCTGTGACTTGTGGCCTGGGGCCCCCAGGAGAAGATGGGGAGGTAGGTGGGGGTATCACCGCCCCCAGCCCTGCCTGCCAGGACGAACCGAAGGGGCGGCATGGGCTCCTCTGATATTTGTCTCCTCGGCTGACCGAACGGTCGTTGGCCAGCTGCGCTCTCGTTTCCTACCCCCTGCCTCCTCCCCATGCTCTTCTGCACAGCTCGGGCAGAAGCTTTTAGCCGTTTATTATTTAATCAATAGAGAAGAGAGAGGAAGAGGTTGGAAATCTGCCCATCAAGTCTTCAGAAAAAAATAACCCCTTGTTCTCCTTCATTTCCTCAAACTTCAGCCCAGCCATAAGTTTGGAAAGACTCAAGTCCCTTTGGAGATGCACCAAATCATCTGAGATTTTGCTGTCTTCTTCCCTCCCTTCTTTCCTCTGTTTCTCTTTCTTTTTCTCACCAGTCCCTCCGATGCCTAGCCAGGCTGAAACGTTCCTTCAGCATCCTTGCACGCCGTATGTTCCAGAGCAGAAACCGCCTGCTTTCCCTGTCTGCTTTTTTACTTTTCCTTTTCTTATTCTCTTGCTGGGTGGAGGGGGCAGGGGGAATTCACTTACTGTCTTGCTATCTCTGTTTCTTTCTCTTAATGAACAGTGGTACACAGTATATGTAGCATTTGCATATGAAATATATGCATATTTGCATATGCGTGATGCAGAACAATGCACTACAAATGAATCGCTAAACCAGAGAGAACAAGTAGACAGATTGGGCCGGGCACTGCTCTAGGACATCATAACCATCTGTCCCCTCCAGGGCCTCTGTGTTAAGGGCATTATGTGGAAATAGTGCATGAGGTATACACTAGGAGAAGTATATAACTCGGACATACTGTGTGAGAGTCAACCACATTACCTTTCACTAATCCAAAAATGTTATATGTAGACCACTCTAAGAGTACATAGCTGGCAATAGCTTACTATGTGAAACATACTTTCCTGTTTATATACATGAGCACTGACTTTGCAATCAGACACACCTGCAATGTGTGTCTCTGCTCTTTCACACAACAGCTGTGTGACTTAGAGTAAGTTATGTAACCTCTCTGAGCCTAGGTTTTCATGTCTATAAAATGAGGGAGAATGACAATATCTACCTATTTGGAGGCTAAAATGAGAAGTATAACAGAAAACACTTATCCTACGACCAGTCAGTAAATCTTAGTTATTTGGTATTGCTGTAGACTGCTGAAGCCAATTTTGAGTGATCCGTAAGAGGGATGAAACCCTTAATAAATCCAGCAGCCGAAACTTCTGCCGCATGCATTTGTTCTGCTGACAACACCCCCTCCCCACCTCCCACCCAGTGACATTTGTGCAGCTCCATGGCTATTTCAGATAGGTCCTTGTGTTTATTCTCTGTGCTGGTGCATTCTGCTCCTTGGGGAAATATTGTCCCAGGAAGTTTATCTCCTATTTACTCTGGCAATTGTACTTTGTAAAACAGTAATGCGTGCTATCCATGAAGCTGTCCATCCCAACTGAGAAGTCGGTATCTGGACAATGAGAGTATTGAGGACAGTTTCTGGGGCTGGAGTGGAGGAGCCCAGTAGCTGCTAAGGGCAGGAACTGCACCTCCGGGGTTAGGACATTGTTGGTAGCCCTGATTGGCAGGTGATCTTATGGCAGGCCCGGCAGCTGGCATGGAAAATGGGGACAAGATCTGCTGTCCTCATGCTGCCTTCCCTGTTGAGATATGAAATACATAAAGCCAAGGTCACATGAGCTACTTTCAGAAGGTGGGGAAAGAACTCAGGCCATTTCCAGGTGCTGCCCAGGGATTGTCTACCAGGTCCTGTCATGACCAAATAACCTGTCAGTGGAGTTTTCATAACCACCTCCTCCTCATGTTCCCAAGAATCCCAGGACTGGCCACACCGCCTGATGCTAAGCTACTCCTTGCCGGGAACTGTTTCCGGTTCTTTGGTCACGCCAAGCTTTGCTAGGTGCCCTTTTAAACAGCAACATAAAATGTAGACAGGGGCCAGCCTTTGCCTATTTCTCTCCCAAGGAAGACTGAAAAGGAGACTCCACTCTCCCCTCACACGGCTGAACCCCACTCGTGTTTCCAGCTCGTTGGCACATGGGTGGTCCACCTGACTCCCCGCCACTCCCCTGACCGCTTTTCTCTTCCGTCTCTCCAGATCGTGGCCGCCATCCTAGCCATCGCTGGCATCGTGATGATGACCTACGCCGACGGCTTCCACAGCCACTCGGTCATCGGCATCGCGCTGGTGGTGGGCTCCGCGTCCATGTCTGCGCTCTACAAGGTAGGCGCGGCAGCAGGGTCTCCGAGCCAGCCCCGCTTTCCTCAGCCAGGGCCTCCGGCCTCACTGGCTGGTCCTTTACTTTGGGGAGGCTCTGGCAGTGCCCGTGCTTGAAGCCAAGTGGTTGTTTTCAGCGCACGGGCAGATGGACACTTCCACAAGGGCAGCGTGGAGGCGTGCGGCTGCTCTCGGCCTTGGCTCTCCAGACCTTGCCATCCGCGGCCAGATACGTGCAGCACTTGGGGACAAAACAGGTGGTACCCGCTGGGTTGGCAGAGTCAGATTCCTGACTTCACTGTGTAGACGGGAACTGGAGGAGGATCAGGGCCCTGCGTGGCTGGCTCGGGCTTTGCTCATGCTGAACCTGGGGGGACCTGAAGACTTGAGTATCTGGGGCAGCTTCGTCCTGTAAAGCTTCGCCCACGCGGTTTCTGCAGCCGCCAGTGCTCAGTATGAATCCGTATACATTTCAAGCATTGCCTTGTAGGCTAAATGAATAAAAGTACAACTGCTACTATGAAGATTATAAAATATTTTTGACAAAATGTTGGGAACCCTTGGGAAGTACTGCCCACCTGCAGGTGTAGAGGAAGCAGATTTTTTATTCCCACACCCCGGCCCTTGCTCTGTTAGCCCCCTACTCGATCAAGCCCCCTGGCTGCACCCTCCCCTCACCTCCTTCCTCCTCCTCTCTCCTTCTCCTGCAGTCCTTAGTAGGAAATGCAAATTTTTTCAGGTCTCCAAGTTGGGAAAATGACCTGGAGGATTCAATGAGAAATGAGATTTTGGCTTTGAGACTTACCAGCCCTTTGTGGTGGATCTGGACGGGAGGACAGAGAGAATTAAGTACTGTAGAAAGTCATAAGAAATAGCATCTTGTGGCTCACGCCTGTAATCCTGGCACTCTGGGAGCCGAGGCGGGAGGATTGCTTGAGCTCAGGAGTTCAAGACCAGCCTGAGCAAGCGCGAGACCCCATCTCTACTATAAATAGAAAGAAATTAGCCAAACAACTGAAAATAGAAAAAATTAGCCGGGCGTGGTGGCGCATGCCTGTAGTCCCAGCTACCCAGGAAGCTGAGGCAGAAGGATTGCTTGAGCCCAGGAGTTTGAGGTTGCTGTGAGCTAGGATGATGCCACGGCACTCTAGCCAGGGCAACACAGTGACTCTGTCTCAAAAAAAAAAAGAAAGAAAAGAAATAGCATCTTTTCCCCAGCTCTGTGAGTGCCTTGTGTTATGGTTTTCGGAGAGAAATAACTCTAGCTTCTAATCTGCCATCAGTTCCCTGCCCTTGCCACCCACAGAGGAAGACACACGCATCATATTTTTTTCCCTCTGGAACGCCTCTCACTGAGGGAACGTGATAAGCTAGCATCATTCTGGGACTTCAAAGCCACTGTCCAAATGCAGAAGACATTAAGAAGCAACACTCTACTGTACTCAGCGAGCTGTGTGCTAACGAGGGGCAGAGAACACATAGAAACACAGTCCATGCTGAACGCAATATTCTGTGCAGATTTCCGTATCCGTCTCCTCGACTGCCTGCGATTTGTCCAGAGGGACTACTAGTGGCAGGCTGAAAGCTATTTATTTCCCTTCCCATACTTCCTGCACATGTGCCAGGAAATACCTGAACGAGTTGGGAAACGGCTGAGTGAGGAGGAAGCAGGAGAAGTGGGAGGAACAGCAACGCGGAGACTCAAACCAGACCACAGGTCTCTGGACACAGGTGGACTGGGGACTCCTGCATCTCTAAGCTCTGCTCCTGGCCACTGCCCCTCTCCTCCTTGGCCCGCCAAGCACCTGCAGTGAGGTACAAACAAGAGCATGTGCAAGAAAATAAATGTTTGGTGCCTTCCACTAAAACCCACGCCATCCCTGGAATGGAGGTGATGGGATGGAGCAGAGATGAGAACATCTCTCCACCTTTGATTTATAGAAAACGTCTTTGCAGCCAAAGCCCTTTCTCTTGGGGGTGATGGTGTTCAGACTGTGTTGTACAGGATCATGGATCCATCACAGAGGTCCAGGCATCAGGTTGGGAGCTAAGGTGAGCCTTCACTCCTCCTCCTCTGCTTTCTCCTGCAGGTTCTGTTCAAGCTCCTCCTGGGCAGTGCTAAGTTTGGAGAAGCCGCCTTATTTCTGTCCATTTTGGGTGTGTTTAACATCCTCTTCATCACCTGCATTCCTGTCATCCTCTACTTTACCAAAGTGGAATACTGGAGCTCTTTCGCTGACATTCCATGGGGAAACCTTTGTGGATTTTCAGTTCTCTTATTGAGTAAGTGGCAATCGCCCTGCCCAGCTCCCCCAGAAACCAGTGACTGACAGGGGACTCTGGACACCCGTGCCCTGAAGGAGAAAATGGGTTTATTGTTATTCTTAACTTCTCATTGTTCTTCAAGATCTTCGTGTTTCACTAAGTAGTCTTTGAAATGAGGACACTGGATTCTAATTCCAGAACCAGAGTCACTGCGGTGGCAGCAATGGCCATTGCAGTGTACGCATGTCACCCACTAGGATTAGCATGGCGAGGAGTTGGTAAATTCATGCATGCAGGTCTCTCGGAACGTCACCTGATAAGTGTCGCTGTTCAATAAATGCTATCCGTTTTCATTATTATTTTATTAGCATCATCATCCTCATCGTCATCTCCATTACTCGATGGAAGTCTAGTGTTAGGCAGAAAAGCAACCAAGGAGGTGCTTCGCCCAGTTTCTGTCTAAAAACACGCATCCCAAAGCCCCTGCTCGTGGTTTTCCTAAAGCACTGTGGCAGCAGGGAAAAGCAAAGCTGATAGGCTGGCCCCAGCCCCATTTTCTAGCCCCTTCTCACTGGTTACCTTTTCCAAATTTCTTTTCCCTTCTTCAAAGCTCAGGGAACAGAGGGCCTGAAGTAGTCAGAGTGTCTGTCCCTAATCCCAAGTCCTGGAGCCCCCAGAGGAACCCCAGGTTCACTGAATCAGAGCAGAGGGTCACTGTAGTTCCTGTGACTCCAGCCTCATTGGAGAAACCGGGGTCAGGTAGGCCGGCAAGGAGGCAGAGTCCAGGCAGTCATGAGTAACGCCCATTTCTTACGTTCTCTATTTCAGCATTCAATATCGTATTAAATTTTGGAATCGCTGTTACATATCCCACTCTGATGTCTCTTGGAATCGTCCTCAGTGTACCTGTGAACGCAGGTAAACAAACCTATATGGCTTTCCCTATCTGCTCATAAACACGCACACTCGCATGCACACTCACACATGCTCACACGCTCACACATACACACACTTGCACACACATATGCACGCTGTCACACACTCTCACATTCACACACACTCACACACATCCACATCCACACACTCTCACATACACACAAGTACACACATACACTCACACGTGCACACACACTTGCACACATACTCACATACACATACTCTTAACATATACATTCACGTGTATTCTTGCTGTGCCTGGTATAGAATGCGTGTTAAACCTTCTGCAAAGAAAAAACAAGCATTTAGGTAAAGTGTTTCTGTGTGTTGCGTATGCAGTATTTTCTCCATAATGGATTGACAGTCATGTACCACACCAAGACACAGAATGCCTACAGCCATCCCAGTTCTAACTAGTGTGGGAGCAGAGATGAATGTCATCAGTATTATTAATAAATGTAGAAAACTAAGTAGCAGAAAATACTTTAATTTCTGCAAGTAACTTGCTGGGGGAGAAAACGTGGTCAGGGTATGATGTGGACACACGCTGACCAGCTGCGGAAGTGGGAACATCGTTTTCCTCCGCTCCGGGAAGAACGAGAGACGGCATCCTCTGCCCAGGTGCTCAGGACCTCACTTCGTGCTCCCCCGGGGACATGTTGCCACTACACACAGTTGACAGACAGCTCTCCTGAAAGCTTGTCTTCTCCTGCCCCTCACCGCCTTCCTTTTCCTGATTCACACTGGTTTGAATTTGGGGTTTTCTTTCCAGAATCCCCCAGCCTCACCCCAACCTCCCTGTGCATCCTCCTCTCAGCCGGAAGAGGGCTGCAAATGCCTTGTCCCCATTGCATTCGCGCCCCTGCCCCAACGCAGCCTCCTCCAAAGCCCAGACCACCTGGCTCTGTCTCCCAGGGAGTGGCTGCCTTTTTCCTGTTCAGTGTGGCGCTAAACACACCTGAAAACACAAGCAAAGCAACTCTCATTTCCTGAGGCTTTTCCTGAAAGTTGGTTTCTGACAGCTCCCATCCCGGTGTGCTGTCTGTGCCCCACATAGCCCCGGCGCTTCCAGCAGGACTGCCTCTTGGCAGCAGTGTGACAGACGCCAGGAGACCAGGCTCAGGCCTGGCACCACCGCGGCCCACCTGGAGGCCTGGGGTGCCAACTCATCAGCTCTGGGCCCAGCTTGTCTCCCCTGCAAATGAAGGGCTGCCTGCCCTTGCTAATTTGGTTGATACGGGAACCAAATGAAATAATCATGAGACTTTCTGCATTTTAAGATGCAGAAAGCACCCAAGCTCCTGGATAGCTGGTAAAAAGAGGTCCAGACACTGCGGGCTTCTGAGATATAACTTCTCAACATACTCCCCTACATTCTTTGCATCTTTAATCTATAGTCACACTGTGTTTCTCTCTCAAGAAGGCATATTCCAGATAAGGCTTACATAGAAACCTATTTGAGCATAGGATATAGCCAGGTGTTTGAGAGATGAATCAAAATCATTTCTTGTTACCTACTGCAACATAAGAGAAGTGGAGGAAACTGCTGCTTGTTTAACGTGTCAGAGCAGAGCCGTTGCTCAACTTCTAGGACTCTCCCTGACATCTATCTGTTCATGGGACGGGCTGGTTGACCATCTCCCTCTGTTAAATTAACAGAAGGTTTTGCCAATATTAAAAACTAAAATACAGTTGACAACAACAGCTCTCCTGGGACAAAAATCATACTGAGGAGGATTCTGTGGTTCAGGGAAGACCCAACCCTGCCAGGAGGATGCCCCAGGCCCCGCCCACCCTCCGGGGACACGCATCCTGCCCTGTGCCCCAGCTGAGTGAGTAACCCCAGTGCTCTGTCTCCCACAGTGGTTGATCACTACACCAGTCAGATAGTCTTCAACGGGGTCCGGGTCATCGCCATCATCATCATCGGCCTGGGCTTTCTGCTCCTGCTCCTCCCAGAGGAGTGGGATGTCTGGTTGATCAAGCTGCTCACCCGCCTCAAAGTGAGGAAGAAGGAGGAGGCCGTGGAGGGCGGTGCGGACCTGGGCTCAGGACCTCAGAGCAAGAACAGAAGAGGCCGCCCTTCCTTCGCCCGCTAATGCCACTCCTCTGGAACTCGGTGGTGACGCCCTCGTGGTGATGATGGGGAGGTCTATTCCTGAAGGGCGGAACCTCGGTTGGGTAAGGTGTACATACCTGTACAGTTTTGGTCATCTGCGGTAAGTTCTATGGTATTTATTGGCATGTCCAATTTGCTTGCACTTTTCCACATCAGACCTTCCACTTAAGGGTACCAATGTGATACGAAAGGGGAGAGAAGAACCGCTCAGCGCTTCATCAATGAATGTAAAGTGGGTTCGAATGGTCCTTGCATAGATTGTTTTGGAAGACTGACGTTCTTCACAAGCCAGGGCAAATGTTTTGAATCTTAGCAACCGAACATGACATTGTACACTGTGATTATTTTTTCAGCTATGGTAGGTCATATTTTGTTTTATACCAGAGCTGTATTCTTAATTTTAAGGAATTTCAATGAACCAAAAGATAACTGTCAATTAAGTTGGATGGAGGGAGGGAGGGATGGCTGGGATGCGAAGAGGTGAGGCAGAAATGGATCATGGACATCGAAAACCATCAGAGGACAGGCTTGTGCCAGGTAACAAACAGGAAGGGACAGATAAGTCCAAGCCCCGGCTGGCCTGCTCTCATGTGTCTGCGTAAGATCATGCAAGAGAAATTACAGTGCCTTCTACAGAATTTTCGTCTTTACCTATGTGAAGCGAGGTGACGTGATAAGTCACTGGCGCCGTCTTATAATTTAGATGTAAAAATCTTTAGAAACAAATAAAACTATATGTGTGTGTGTGTGTACAAAAATGGCAAAGCTGATGACCAGTGTATGTGGAACGTGGTCTGCGGTGTACAATATGCATATAAGGTAGATCGTGTAGGAGGGAGATTGCTGGTTGCTTTTACTTCCTGACCAAGACTGAACAATTATTTACTGAATCTGTAAACCTTTTTATGAAACTTTTAAGCACCAGGCTGTTTACTTACACACTTTAGGTCTGCCAGAAAATTCTATCTGTGATAGATCTGTAAAGAGGGACGGGGGTTAGAGTTTACTATTTTTGAAGTTTACATTGTTACATATGAAATGGAAACATTATTTTGAAATGTTGTCATAACCCAATGGTGCGTTCTGTAACCATGGAGTCTTTTGTTTCTTGGGGAAAAGGGGCATTCATGACCTGAACTTTTTAGCAAATTATTATTCTGTTTCCATTACCTGTTTGGCCAAACAGATTAATAAAATATTTGAAAAAGAAGTGTTGGTGTTGTCTTGGTGGCCACTTCGTTACTCTCCCACTACGCAGGTCCTGATACAGCCCTCGCAGCTTCTGTTCTTTTTCACCTGGACTTGCCTCCCAGCACATTCCAGGCAGGTGAGCCAGCCCAACTACCCCAGGGGATAGAAACTCTTATTATAGTGTCTCCAAGCAGCTTGTTTCACTCTCCTCCTGCCTCCCTGTTCCTCTCGCTTCTCCCTCAAGGCACCTGCCCTCTTCTCAGCCCTGCAGGTGACTTCCTTCTGCCTTTCCTTTGCAGATGGGTTCCTCAGCCCAGCTTACACTGGTCTCTTAGAGCTGCCCACAGTGGCAGTCCCAGTGTCTAGATCCACGAGGTCTTCCAGCTCAGTCCCCACAACCGCCTGGCTGTCTTGGGCATCCTAACCTAATTCTGGCTTTATGGAGAATTTGATATACCCACTTTGGTGACGTCATGCAGCTGTTTCAGGCACTCTGAGATCCAGTGGATCTCATTCCAGAGCCGCAGAGGGCTGGGAACTGTATGCTGGGGTGTGAGCGGAGAGGAAATGAGCGCCTCTTTAGTACACCTCGTGGCACCACCCACACCTAGAGCGTTTACACTCCATGCACCATTTGCTACATGGGCCCTAAAGATGGCAAATCTAGCTGTCCTGAGCAGAGAGCTCCCTACCCAATGTGTCCAGGTGTGTGCTAAGAGGGGGGCCCGCCAGGGCAGCAGGACCCTGGACCAGTGGCCTCCACCACCCAGTTGAGCTCCAAGCCCCAGGGAGCCAAACAAACATTTCTTTGGAGAGCCATAACATGAAGCTGTCAGAAAGCCCTACTCTAGAGCAGATTCATTTTATTCTTCCATTGGGCACAAAAGACCGTGAAGAACCAAGAGAACTGAAAGCAGGGGCTTGACGTGCTATTTGCACACCTATGCTCATAACGACAGTATTCACAGTAGCCAAGGGAGGAAGCAACCCAGGTGCCCATCGACAGATGAACAGATAAAGAAAATGTAGCATAGCCGTACAGTGGAATATTATTAGGCTTTAAAAAGAAGGAAATCCTGACACCTGCTACAACATGGTTGAACCTTGAGGACATTACGCTAAGTGAAATAAGCCAGCCACGAAAGGAAAAATACTATATGATTCCACTTAAATGAGGTCCCTAGAGTAGTCACATTCATAGAAACAGAAAGTAGAATGGTGGCTGCCAGGGACTGGGGAAAAGGGAAATAGGGAGTTATTGTTTAATGTGCACAGAGTTTCGGTTTGGGAAGATGAAAAATTCTAGAGACGGCTGGTGCTGGTGATGGTTGCACAACAATATGAATGTACTCAGTGCCGCAGAACTGTACGGTCAAAAATAGTCAAAATAGTAAATTTTATGTTAGGTGTATTTTATCACAGTACAAAGCAGACTATGAAGGGTGAGGGAAATAAAAAAGGTAACACTCTCTGTGGTCCTTTCAGGACATTATAAACCTGAGTGGATGTGGGAGTGGGTTCAGAGATGTCTTTCCAGAAAAAATGTAGCCACGACTACAACCGCCACCCCTCCCAAGAAGGCTTTTAGCACTGGGATGTGCTGCGGCAAACCAGGAAGGGGCCCAGAGATGGAAAATCCTAGAAAGGAGTTTCTGCTGCCGGAACATCCTGGTGGCTTTGGGAGGCAGGCGCCACACCAGCCCTACTGGGCAGTTGTCTGCCCTCTAGAGGACAGTCTGGGTAGCACTTAAAATGTTTCTGTAAATCCAAGAGTAAAAGCAAAGCCAAGACTGAGGGTACAAAGAGGAGACCAGGACTTCTGTCTGCGGATGATGGGGGCAAAAAGCTCCAGGCAGTCTCCAGCCCTCTCCTTTCTTTCACAATGTGATCATGTGGGACCAGAGGGCATGAAGTGACCAGCCAGCCACCTTGCCACACAGAAGGCAGAGCTGTCTCTAAGAACCCACACTCGCTGGACAGACGCTGAGCTCCTGCCCTTCTTGGGCCTTCAAGAATTAACAGCATTAGGCGAAAGTAAATTGTGGTCTGAGACATACCACCCTGGAGAGCAGATGTGTTTCTAAATCTAGCCAAGGTTGCATAACATGGAATTCTTTATCTTCGGTTTTGAAAACAAATGGTTTATCCTAAAATTAGAATGTGGTGGTGGTTGCACAATTCTGAGAATGTGCCAGAACTCGATAACATACATGCTTGAAACGAGTGAACTTTATGATATGTGAATTATATCTCAATAAAGCAGTTTAATAAATAAATGGCTGTTCCACAAAATGAGTTAAAATTCCTTTACCCAAATCTCACAAGCAAAGAGGCATCTGTTGGGTTGTTTGTGTTTGGCTACCCAGTGTCGGATCCCTGTTTGATATAGCACCTTGCTGTTGTTGTGGAAGCCGAAGGGAACAGAATCTCCACTTTGGATCCACCACAGCACAGGAGAGGCCAGGACGAGGTCAACTGGACTCCAAGGAACAGCCCAAGAAGGTGGCACTGACTGGCTTATTCCTGAAGTCCCTGCTGCAGCCCTATGCTGCCCGGCACAAAATTACGTGGTTCTTGCTGGATCCTTCAGACTCAGAATGTCCCAAGAAGGCTTCCAATAAATTCTCTTTGGTTTAAGCCAGCAAGATGCCATTTCTGTTGCTTGAGTCCAAGAACTCTGAACAACATTTGGGAGAAAGCTGGGATGGTCAAAGAAAAGTTGGACCTTTGTTTATTTGGGGTTTTTGTTTATTTGTTTGTTTTTACTTTCTGGTACTCACATTTCTTGGAGCTGGGCTAAGTATGGTCTAGCAGGACTTTTAAGTTGAATTGCTTTAAAGAATGGATAAGAGCCAGGCACGGTGGCTCACACCTGTAATCCTAGCACTCTGGGAGGCCGAGGCTCACACCTGTAATCCTAGCACTCTGGGAGGCCGAGGCGAGAGGATTGCTTGAGCTCAGGAGCTCAAGATATAAAAGGGCAAAAGCCTATTGAAAGCTAGAAGCTCTCCATTTTGAATTCAATGTTGAGTCTTGGCAAAATCTTTACCAACTGTCCTAGGCCCAGGAAACTTCAATCAACCTTGAGATACTCCTGTCCTGAGTATCTCTGAATTTCCTCCCCTGGTTCTTGATCTACCACATGAATTAAGTATCATTGCCTATTAAGCATTTGCAGGTATAAAAACCCTTTGAATCAAAAATTTAAAACTCAAAAGAGAAAAAGACAAAAAAAGAGAAAGATGTGAAATAAGAGTTACCAAAACTCAGAAAATAAATTGAAGAAAAAACAAGGTCATCTCAGAAATGAAAACTTTACAAAGGCCCTAGGGATAATAGATTTGAGTGGAGATTTTAGTAGAAGAATGAGAAAAATCAAGAGGATTAAAACAAAATAAATGCATAAAAAGGAGCAAAAAAGGAAAAAGCTATAAATATATAAGATCGGCAGAGAAAATTCAGCATTTCTAAAGTATGAATCTTTGAAGTTCCCTAAAAGGAAAACAAAACAATGGAGCATTATAAATATTTAAATTTCTAATTCAAGAAAACTTTATGGAAAAAAGAAGAACTGAAACTATATAGAAAAGTCACAAATATACCTGAGAAAATTGACCTAGAATACTTAACTCCAAAACACATTTCTAGTAAAACCATTAGATTTTAAGAAAAGATAAAAAAAAGGAAGAAGAAAAAAGGGAAAGAGAAAAAAATCAGGTTGGTGTTCGATAGCTCAATAATAGCACAAAAAAGCAAGATAACCGTAGGAAAATATTTTCTTTTTCTTTTTTTGACAGAGTCTTACTCTGTTGCCTGGGCAAGAGTGCTGTGACTTCAGCCTAGCTCACTGTAACCTCAAAATCCTAGGTTCAAGCAATCCTCCTGCCTCAGCCTCCTGAGTAGCTGGGAGTACAGGCACGCAACATGATGCTGGGCTAATTTTTTCTGTTTTTAGTAGAGACATGGTCTCACTTTTGCTGAAGCTGGTCTTGAACTCCTGACCTCATGTGATCCTCCCACCTCGGCCTCCCAGAGTGCTAGGATTACAGGGATGAGAGCCACCGTGCCCTGTCAGGAAAGTATTTTCTAAAACTCAAGAGAAGAAAAGTGTGAGACAAAGATGTTATATCCTGCCAAACTGTCCTTCAAGTATCATGCTATAGAGCAGAAGTCAGCATTTTTTTTCTGTAAGGGACCAGCGAGTAAGTATTTTAGGGTTTGCAAACCTTATGATCTCTGTGACAATTATTAAACTCTGTTGTTGTAGTCCAAAAGACGTTAACAATTACATAAATGGAGGAGTGTGGCTGTGTTCCAATTCAACTTTACTTATAAAAACTTTCTCAGCCAGGCATGGTGGCAGGTGCCTGTAGTCCCAGCTACTTGGAAGGCTGAAGTGGGAATATTGCTTGAGCCCAAGAGTTCAGGGCTGCAGTGAGCTATGATCATGCCACTGCACTCCAGCCTATGTGATAGAGCACGACCCATCTCTAAATTTAAAAAAAAAAAAAATACTTCCAGCAGGCCAGAGTTGGCCCATGGGACAAAGTTTGCTGACTGTTTCTGTAGACTGTTGGGCTTGGCAATTGTCTGTCTTATTCAAGCAAGAAATAAAAATTGGATTTTTCTACCAAGCTACTTCTACCCTTACACTGCTAATTAAGCCATTCTAAGGTGTGGATACAGATTAGGGTTAACTGATTTCCCCATATTCACCCATCATCATGAAACATTTAAAAATGAATATTTGCAAATAGAATATAGCATAACATGTATACATTCAATGTTCTGGCTTTGGGTATTTGTGGCTCTTGGTATGCTCAGCCCCCCTGCAGCTTTTGGCTTGCATCAATCCCCACATTATTCATCCCTCAGAAGGGCCAGGTCTTTCCAGAACCTTGGGGCTCCCACACAACAGACTGAAGTCCACGGACACTCACTCGTGTACTGCT
>NW_012152618.1:4756557-4767817 GCF_000956105.1 Propithecus coquereli | reverse complement strand
AAAAATTTAAAACTCAAAAGAGAAAAAGACAAAAAAAGAGAAAGATGTGAAATAAGAGTTACCAAAACTCAGAAAATAAATTGAAGAAAAAACAAGGTCATCTCAGAAATGAAAACTTTACAAAGGCCCTAGGGATAATAGATTTGAGTGGAGATTTTAGTAGAAGAATGAGAAAAATCAAGAGGATTAAAACAAAATAAATGCATAAAAAGGAGCAAAAAAGGAAAAAGCTATAAATATATAAGATCGGCAGAGAAAATTCAGCATTTCTAAAGTATGAATCTTTGAAGTTCCCTAAAAGGAAAACAAAACAATGGAGCATTATAAATATTTAAATTTCTAATTCAAGAAAACTTTATGGAAAAAAGAAGAACTGAAACTATATAGAAAAGTCACAAATATACCTGAGAAAATTGACCTAGAATACTTAACTCCAAAACACATTTCTAGTAAAACCATTAGATTTTAAGAAAAGATAAAAAAAAGGAAGAAGAAAAAAGGGAAAGAGAAAAAAATCAGGTTGGTGTTCGATAGCTCAATAATAGCACAAAAAAGCAAGATAACCGTAGGAAAATATTTTCTTTTTCTTTTTTTGACAGAGTCTTACTCTGTTGCCTGGGCAAGAGTGCTGTGACTTCAGCCTAGCTCACTGTAACCTCAAAATCCTAGGTTCAAGCAATCCTCCTGCCTCAGCCTCCTGAGTAGCTGGGAGTACAGGCACGCAACATGATGCTGGGCTAATTTTTTCTGTTTTTAGTAGAGACATGGTCTCACTTTTGCTGAAGCTGGTCTTGAACTCCTGACCTCATGTGATCCTCCCACCTCGGCCTCCCAGAGTGCTAGGATTACAGGGATGAGAGCCACCGTGCCCTGTCAGGAAAGTATTTTCTAAAACTCAAGAGAAGAAAAGTGTGAGACAAAGATGTTATATCCTGCCAAACTGTCCTTCAAGTATCATGCTATAGAGCAGAAGTCAGCATTTTTTTTCTGTAAGGGACCAGCGAGTAAGTATTTTAGGGTTTGCAAACCTTATGATCTCTGTGACAATTATTGAACTCTGTTGTTGTAGTCCAAAAGACGTTAACAATTACATAAATGGAGGAGTGTGGCTGTGTTCCAATTCAACTTTACTTATAAAAACTTTCTCAGCCAGGCATGGTGGCAGGTGCCTGTAGTCCCAGCTACTTGGAAGGCTGAAGTGGGAATATTGCTTGAGCCCAAGAGTTCAGGGCTGCAGTGAGCTATGATCATGCCACTGCACTCCAGCCTATGTGATAGAGCACGACCCATCTCTAAATTTAAAAAAAAAAAAATACTTCCAGCAGGCCAGAGTTGGCCCATGGGACAAAGTTTGCTGACTGTTTCTGTAGACTGTTGGGCTTGGCAATTGTCTGTCTTATTCAAGCAAGAAATAAAAATTGGATTTTTCTACCAAGCTACTTCTACCCTTACACTGCTCATTAAGCCATTCTAAGGTGTGGATACAGATTAGGGTTAACTGATTTCCCCGTATTCACCCATCATCATGAAACATTTAAAAATGAATATTTGCAAATAGAATATAGCATAACATGTATACATTCAATGTTCTGGCTTTGGGTATTTGTGGCTCTTGGTATGCTCAGCCCCCCTGCAGCTTTTGGCTTGCATCAATCCCCACATTATTCATCCCTCAGAAGGGCCAGGTCTTTCCAGAACCTTGGGGCTCCCACACAACAGACTGAAGTCCACGGACACTCACTCGTGTACTGCTGTGAGCCCGGATGCTCACCAAGATTGGCATGCTTATTCAACATTTATTTAGCCTTTCTCTGATACCAAAAATAGTGCTAGATTCTGAAAATAAAAAAAGCACAGAACTATAGCTTTCGAGAAGCATGGGCTAGACTGACATCAGCAAAATGGTGGGATGAGCAGCTCCAGGTTCTCATTTCCTAACAGAAACATAGAAAAACAAGCAGGAACTGCCAGTGCCAAATTTGTCAGAACTCTGGAAAGCAGTCAAAAGTTTTTAGGAACCAAATGAGCACAGAATCAAGAAAAGGATATTTCAAAATGGCAGGAAATTTTTGTAACAATTTTACTTGCCCTTCTGCCATGCCCTCCCCAGCACAGCAATATTTTTGGTCTTGAAACAGCAGCTGCTTTTGTTCCCAGAAGAGGACCCTAGTCCCTGACTCCAGAGAGAGCAGAGTAGACTTTATTTGTTAATTATTGTGTGTATTCATTCTAACTTGTCTAGGGGCTACCTGAAGGACTGATAGAAAGCACTCGTCTCTGTTTTGCTTAACTCAGAGCTCAGGCTAGAAGAGTGATGAACATTACTGAAAACACTACAGAATGAACTAACTACTTGCAGATGCATGGGACAAAAGACCTAATGAACTCCAAGTAGGATAAACTTGAAGAGACCCTCCCCAAGACACATTATAATCAACTGTCAAGAGCCAAAGACAAAGGGAGAAATCTTTCAGACAAGAGAGAAACAACGTGTCACATACAAGGGATCCTCCATAAGATAACAGCCGATTTCTCACCAGAAACAATGAAGGGTGGAAGACAATGGGATGACAAAATCAAAAATTGCCTCTAAAAATGAGGATGAAATTAAGACATTCCCAGATAAACAAAAGCTGAGAGAGTTTATTACCAGTATACGTGCCCTGCAAGAAATGCTAAAGGGGGTCCTTCAGGTTGAAATGAAAACATGCTAGACAATAACTGGAAACCATATAAAAAAGTAAACATCTCTGGTAAAAATAAATACATAAGCAAATATAAAAGCAAATATTATTGTATTTTTGGCTTATAACTACAATTTTTATTTTCTACATGATTTAAAAATACATAAAAATTAAAAATTTGTGTTATTGGACACAATGTATAAAGATGTAAGCTGAGACAGCAACAACAAAAAGAGAGGCAGAATGGAACTATACAGGAAAAGAGTTTTAGCATGCTATTTGAAGTCAAGTTGCTATCAACTCAAAATATAAATTTTGGATGTTAAATGTAATCCCCATGATAAACACAAGTAAAATATAGAATATGCACAAAAGGCAATGAAGGGAATAAAAATGGGTCTGCTACAAAAAAAAATCAACAAAATAGAATGAAGTAATGAGATAAATAAGGCACAAAAAATTGTAGAAGACATCCAGAAAACAAATAGTAAAATGGCAGAAAAAGTACTTCCTATCCAGTCATTTCTTTAAATGTAAGTGGATTAAGCTTTCTTAAAAAGGGACAGAAATTCACATAATAGATTAAAAAATGTAATCTAACTATCAGTCTAGAAGAGACTTACTTTAGATCCAAAGACACAAATAGATTGAAAATGAAAGAATGGGAAAAGATATTCCATACAAATCGTAATCAGAAAAGAGCTGGGGTGGCTACACTATCATACAAAATAGACTCTAAGTCAAAAACTGTTACAAGAGACAAAGAAGGACAATATGTATTGATAGAAGGGTTAATTCGTCAAGAAAATATAACAATTATAAATATACGTGCACCAAACAACACAACACCCCAAAATTAGAAGCGACCATTGACAGAATTAAAGGAAGAAATATACATACAATAATACTACAATAATAGTAGTAGACTTCAATACATCACCCTCAATGATGGATAGAACATCTAGACAGAATATCAATAAGGAAATGGAGGACTCGAAGGGAGTTATTGCTTACTGGGTACAAAGTTTCTGTGTGGGATGAAAAGTTTTAGAAACAGATAGTGGCAATGGTTACATAACAGTGTGAATGTAATTAATGCCACTGAATTGTACAGTTAAAGATGATTAAAATGACAAATTTATGTTTTATCTATTTCACCACAATTACAAAAAAACATAAGCATGGGCTATTGGTGGAGAGAGGTTAAAAAATAGATTGTGATAAGTACTATAAAGGTTATGTATACAAGGATAAGTGGTGTGGGGCTAGAATTAACTAATGTCCCATAAAGAAAGAGAACAGGCAAGACTTTGAAAAGGAGTGCCATTTTAGTAGGCATTTTCTGGGTAAATAACTTGGGAAAGGAGTACTAAGAACAGAGGAAATAGCATGGACAAAAATAAGAAGGTAAGAAATGGTAAGGCACAAGTCATAAACGGGTGACATGCAAGTTGGCTACTACATGCGATGATGACACAGAGTTTTATTTGACTGCACTGTAAAGGTATTTGCGCCATCTATAAATCAGGAAAAAGGCCCTCGCCACGTGCAGAATCTGCTGGCACCTTTTTTTGAGACAAAGTCTTGCTCTGTCACCCAGGATAGAGTGCAGTGGTATCATCATAGCTCACTGCAACCTCAAACTCCTGGGCTTAAGCGATCCTCCTGCTTCAGCCTCCCAAGTAGCTGGGACTACAGGCATGCACCATCACACCCAGATAATTTTTTTTTGTGGAGATGGGGGTTTCACTCTTGCTCAGGCTGATCTCAAACTCCTGGCCTCAATCTATCCTCCCGCCTCAGCCTCCCAGAGTGCTGGGATTATAGGCGTGGGCCACTGTGCCTGGCCACTGCCAGCACCTTGATCTGGATTTTCCAACCGCCAGAACTGTGAGAAATAAATTTCTGTTGTTTATAAGTCACCTAGGCTGTGGTATTTTGTTATAGCGGCCTGAAAATACTAAGATACTTAGACTCTATGGGCCTTTGAGATTGCTACCACTGCTATGGAGAGTTTTGGGGTACAAGTGCATAAATGAGAGAGAGAGAGAGAGAGAGAGAGAGAGAGAGAGAGAGAGAGAGGTGGAAGCACATATAGAAATATACATAAACAGTGCATGAAGTGTGCATGTATGTTAATATCTATGACAGAAGATAAGGGTGGAGAGGTAGGTGGGCCCCAGATCATGCCTAGTCCTTTCAAATACCCACTTCTTTTCTAATTGATACATAAACTGACTGTGGCTAAAAGGAGCATATGCCAAACATCCCACTGGGGTGGTGTGTCTTCTTCACAAAGCACCATGATGGAACTCTCAGAGCAGGCAGCAGACATCTGTTTAAACATTCCACAAAGAGCAGAGCCAGGGTGATTATACACCGTGAGAGCAGTTGAAGTCCAGCTGCTCCTAGAATCCCACCTGGGACTGCCCAGGGGCGCCACCGGTCATATAATTAGCTAATGGAGTTGAGAGCAGGCTGCTTTCAAAAGAGAGACATGACCAGATCAATCAAACAAGCAATAACACAAACAGCTAAGAATCAATACAGGAGGGCACTTTGGTTCCCTGACCAAGGTCTGGCAGAGAGTTTAGTGTGAATTTCTGATGAAAAGCCAGCAAGCAGAAAAGTCAAAACTAAAAATAGAAATTCTTTTAACTTTTATGGGAACTTGGAACTGTATACTAGATGGATGATTTTATTAACATTAGAATTAATAATAGATGTTTGCAGGAAACACTACATATTTCCAAACAACTCAACCATAGGGAATCCTAAGACTCTTTAAGGCCATTACCAGGTTATTTTCTACTTCACTTACAATGAACAAATCAATTCTAAAAATTCTGCGTATGTTAAAGAGCATATTAAAGACTCAATACATTTACCATTTCATCTGTAGCAGTCTGTCACTCTCATGTATAAGTCAGGGGATCTTTCTTTTTCTTTTTTTTTTTTTTTAGAAATACGGTCTTGCTCTGCCACCCAGGCTGGAGTGCAGTGGCATGATCACAGCTCACTGTAACCTCAAACTCCTGGGCTCAAGTGATCCTCCTGCCTCAGCCTCCCGAGTAGCTGGGACTACAGGCATGTACCACCACACATGGCTAATTTTTGTAGATGGGGTTTCGCTCTGTTGCCCATGCTGACCTCAAACTCCAGGCCTCAAGTAATCCTCAGTTCCAGGAATTTTTGTAAACATTTAATACTAAAGCCAGGGCTCAATGGCACATACCTGTAGTCCCAGCTCTTTGGGAGGCTGAGGCAGGATGATGGCTTTACTTCAGGAGTTCAAGTCCAGCCTGGGCAATACAGCAAGACCCCATTTCTAAAATTGGTAAATAAATAAGAATTTAATACTAAAAAATAAAATGATTTCTTCATCATGTATGATGTTTTGCCATAATTCATTACTTTGGAGGTTCTACTTATTAAATGCTATTCAACACAGTTCCAG
Source organism: Propithecus coquereli (assembly GCF_000956105.1). Taxonomy (NCBI): domain Eukaryota; kingdom Metazoa; phylum Chordata; class Mammalia; order Primates; family Indriidae; genus Propithecus; species Propithecus coquereli. The sequence continues at coordinate 4,761,676 of NW_012152618.1, read as the reverse complement.
CTTGACAATAAGAAGAAATAGCAGCCATTGAGATTCCACTGCCTGGCCCTTTCCGTGCAATCTATACCAGGCCTCTGAGCATCTCTGAGTGGGACACAGAAAAGATTCTTGAGAACTGCTTAAGGGTACATATCTACGTGTATTCACTTACCACCCTGGTCACTGGAAAACCCTGATAGAATCATTCTTTTGAGGCATAGAACACCATCTCTAGAAAGCCCTATTTGAAATTCAAAATCAATCTCTGGATAGAGCTCATATCGCCCATTAATTTATTAAATATCTAAGCAGACTTAGCTTGAATAACTACCATGTAGTGTGCCCCTGAAAGAATGGGACATAGGGCAGCTAGGCTTTTTTTTTTCTTAGTCAGCTGTCTTAGTTCAAATTTATTTCTCATAGTTCTGGGAGTTGAAAGTCCAAGATCAGGGACTATGGGTTCTGGTGAGGGCCTCTTTTAGGTGGCAGGTGTCTGTTTTCTCTGTGTCTTCTCACATGGTGGGAAGAAGGCAAGAGATTTCTCTGGGGTCCCTTTTGTAAGGGCACTAATTCCATTCATGAGGGCTCCAACCTCATGACCTAGTCATCTGCCAAAGGCCCCGCTTCCTAATACCATCACCTTGCTGGCTAGGATTTCAACACATGAATTTTGGGGGAACACAAACATTCAGATCATTTTATCAGTTATTGCTGCAATAATGTTGCATTTAAAAAAATCAGCTCACATGCAGTGGTTTCCAAGAACAAGCAAGTGTTTGCTCATGATCGCTTGTCTGCAGGGGATTGCACTTTGGCTGACTTAGGCTGGGCTCAGCTAAGTGGCTCTTCTTGCAGATGAGAATCTACCTGGGCTGGGCACCAGTCTGAGGGGTGGGCTCGAGTCTGTCCATGCATGTTTGTTCTGTAGCCAAGGCTGAAGAGGCAACAGCTATAGAGGATGCTGTTTTTGTGGTGGGTCACCTGAGTGCAAGAATCACGCCAAATCACGCGAGCACATGTGAAGCCCCCTGCACATCCCATGCCACTGGCCAAAGCAAATCATGTGGCCATACCTAAGTCAGTGTCCTGAAAAAAAATACCCTGGCTCTAGTGGGTGTGGGAGGTGAGTGAATACACGCTGAATAATGCACCAATATATTGCAGCTGCTGTAGGAAAGGAGGAAAGGGAGTTTGAAGGGTTAGAGCTGTGGTGAGGGAGGACTCTGAGTAGCTGGCAGGTGGGGGGCAGGCAGCAGAAAGGCATTTACTGTCAGAGAAGGCCTACTTAAGCCAGGAATGCTCTCTGGTTGCCTTATTATGTCACACAGAAATAAATTCATCTAATGGTCATTATCTAATAAAGACACAATTGTTATAAAAATCAGCCTCTGTTTTTGTAGAATAAATTGCTCCATTTACAAGCTTGGCTTTAAAGACCATTAATAGAGTCAAGATCTCCAGGATTATAGCTCTAGCCCTGACCTCTCTCTTAAATTTCAAAGTCGTGTATTTAACAGCCTAATAACATCCCCACATGACAAAGATTTCAAACTAATATGTGCAAACCAAACCTTTGATTTCCCCTAAATCTATTATCCCCATACTGTTCCCTTCTTAGAAAATGCAACTCTATCCTTCCAGTTGCTCAATCCAAAAACCCTAATAGTAGCAAATAGGTTTTCAGAAAATTTAGAGTTTCCTGAAAATGTAGGCAATAAGCACAGCAAGGGCTTCTGAACATGGCGGAAGAAACTCCTCTGCTAATGGAAACTTCTCTGAAAGCAGGAGAGAGGGAGAGCCGGAGCAAGGAAGGAAGAAAGCAACGCCGCCTTGCCCATGATATAGCTCGTTCTATAGCTGAGGCTGGAAGGGCAGCAGCTATAGAGGTGGAGGCAAGCTTAAAGGATAAAAAGAGTCAACTAGATATCCTGACCGGATCCCTCCAGTCCAGTTTGGTGCTGGATCTGAAAGGTTTATTTGCAAAAGCGAACACTGTATTTAGATACGATCCATGCAAACACTGTCTCATAGGCGACTGTTTAATTCTCTCCTAGAAAAGGCCCCTGTTTGTGAAGACAGAACAGGAAATACACACTAAGAGAATGAAAATAATAGACCTTCAACACCTTTAAGAATTAAATTCTGTGTTGTAGAAACCAATGTTAATTAAATAGCGAGTTCTAACTCACTGCATAACTTTAAGTAGGAGACCTGAGAGTTTGCCTCAAATTTCATTAAATAAATGGTCAGATGACCTGCTCTTTGATGTCGATGTTGTTTCCAGGCATTGCATAAATGAGGATATTTTTCAAAAGGACTCAGTTAGTGAAAACTGCTTACACCATGGTTGATGTATGCTGTAAATTGATCATTATACTATTCTAATATATTTATAGAAGACAGAACGGGCAGAGGGGGAAGCTCAGATTTAAAAATAAAAACTGTATGAATGAATATTTTTTAGTGTTTTTCTGTTTATAGAGCACTTTCTTAGTATTTTATAGTTTATAGAGCACTTTTTCACACATATTTCCTCATTGAATCCACACCACACTCCTGTGAGATGCTAATTTTATCCCGATTTTAAGGATGAAGTTCCAGAGAGATTAACTAATGTGCTGTGAAAGTTGGTCTCGCGAATTGGGTCATTCTGGTCATACCCAAGCAAAACAGAGTTATGAGGCTGGGGGGGGGGGGCGCGGAATGTCCTTAGGGCACATAACATCCCTCCAAGACTGTGCTTCTCTGTAAGCCTGGCTGCTGTAACTACTTGCTGTAACCAGTTTTATCTAATAGTTGCTGAAACAACCTGAGACGACTCTAAGAATAGTTTTACCCATTGCTGTCACTTACCTATCAAAACTTGCCAGCTCCCCAAAACCTTACTAGTGCCAATGAACTTTCTCAAAGTAACATTTCTCTCTTTTTTTATAAACCTTCTAACCTTCTGTTTGTTCTTCGGACACACCAATGACCACCTGGTTTCCGTGCATGCCCCAAATTGCAATGCTTGCTTCCCCCATAAAATGTTTCACATTTAGAGATTCATCTCCATATTTTACTTGACTTTGACAGGGCTCAAGGTCACAAAGCTGGTACACAGCAGAGCCAAAATGCAAACCCGGGTTGGTTTGACTTTGATTTACCCAACCCACAATGATTCTTAACACAAATGGGGGTAGCCTCCTGGCCAGGCAGTGTTCTTTAAAGGAGGCCCTAGGTTGTTATCTTTCATCAGAAATAAAGTAAAGCAAAAAATTGGTGCTGAGGCCGGGCACAATGGCTCACACATGTAATCCTAGCACTCTGGGAGGCCGAGGTGGGAGGATTGCTTGAGCTCAGGAGTTTGAGACCAGCCTGAGCAAGAGCGAGATCCCGTCTCTACTAAAAATAGAAAAATTAGCCAGGTGTTGTGGCTTGTACCGGTAGTCCCAGCTACTCGGGAGGCTGAACCAGGAGGATCGCTTGAGACCAGGAGTTTGAGGTTGCAGTGAGCTATAAAGACGCCACTGCTCTCTAGCCTGGGCAACAAAGCGAGACTGTCTCAAAAAAAAAAAAAAAAATTGGTGCTGAAGAGCATTTCCTGGTTCCTTTTTTTAGGAACTTTAAATAACAGAGGAAGAGGAAGTGGCCATGCAGAGGATGCTCAGTGAGTGGTTCCCACCACTAGGGCTCCCAGCCTCCAGGACCTGAGGGAATGAGTTGAGAATATGTCACCCCAAAATATGCCGCTCTGTCACATTGAGTATTTTGAGGTAAAGGCACTTGAAAAGCAGCAGGTGCAAAAAGATCGCTCTGACCTTCATTCTGTTTCTTAAAAACAGGAGTGGAATTACCGTGTGAAAGGTGCCCTCCCTATACCAGAAGGACAATATCATTCTTATCATCAAGGATAGGACGTTGAGCCTGAGAGAATTCTGTACAGACCTTGTTAAAGTAACTCTTATCTTCTTTTAGCTTCCCCGCATAATTTAGTGACTTTTTCACAACTTCCTACTCGGTGTCCAATTCAGTATGTAAGTGTTCAACTCTAACTGTACTTTGGGGTCTTCATTTCCTTGTGAAGGCTCCCGTGCCATGTAAAACTCGTATTAAGTCAATGTGTGTGTGCTTTTCTCCCGTTGATCGGTCTTTCGTCAATTTAATTCTCTGAAAAGCCTTAACAGGTTAAAGGTAAAATTTTGCCTCCCCAACATGGGTGAGGGCAGTAAGGGCAGAAGGGGGTGCGTTGTCCCCTGTTTTAAACATAGATATGTAACAACACACACACACATATATACTACAATAATATATACAGAATAGCATGAGTATACATACACATGCATATATGTGCTTCGCATCAGCATATTTTATTATTTAGTCTGCAATAAGCCTCCTATGCAGAAGTTAATTCAGGGAATTCCCAGGTAACAGCAGTCCAAGACGAAGCCAGACTCTGCTGGGCCTCTTCTCTTTATTTAGGTTGTATCAGAATCGTTGCCATGGCTTTCCACAGACTTCCTGTCTGCAGGCCCGGAAGAACTGCATAGTGCTGTATGTAAACCACAGACTAGAACTAAACCGTGAGAAACAATGACTGCACAGGGACATTAAAGGCAAAGAAACAGAACTTGAGTTACTTCCACTCTGTCCTTCTCTGTGACCACTGCGAGTGTTTGTGTTTAAAATTAAACAGAGTGAAAACTGCAGAGTACAGTATTTTGTTTGGAAAGTACAAATTTTGGTTTACATATGAAATAGTTTACTGATTACTGAATATATTTCATATCAAAATGTATTCTTTTAATTGTTAATTGTCTTAAAAACAAAGAAGGAATCAAGAAAATAAAACATGATATTAGAGATATAATTTAGTAGATTTTTGGTTTTAGGTGTGAACTTTTAGATAGGACTAATCAGACACAAAAATATTTTCAAACAGCCAGATTCAGGCTTAAACAACGTATGCGGAAAAACATCAAGCCGTAAAATTGCTCCTTGAAGGTCTATGAACAAAATTTGTGGAGACGATTGGCAATGGTACAACATAATGTGAAAAAATTGATGTGTATGGAAAAATGAATCACATTTCAGAGAAGAATGCAAAGAGAAATTACAAAAGCAGCTGGTCACACATTGCCAGAGGAAAATCACAAGGGTA
>NW_012152618.1:4753714-4755122 GCF_000956105.1 Propithecus coquereli | reverse complement strand
TGGGAGGCCCAGCTCCCCTTCCCAGGACTCGCAGCTGCTGCCTCCTGTGGGTGCGGGCTCTCACCTCGGAGCCACGTGCTGGTCCCTGCATGCGGAATACACTTCCACTAAACATCGGCATGACTTGTTCCCTTACTTCCTGTGAATCTCCCATCAGAGAAATTTCCCACATCTACCAAAAAGGCACCCTCTGCCACTCTCTATCCTCCTGATCCTATTTTATCCTTCTTCAACTAGTACCGTGTGATATATTATATATTAATTTGTTGCTTTTGTTTTTGTCTGTCTCCCTCAAGTAGCATCCAAATCCATGAGGTCAAGGACATTGTTTTGTTCGCTGCCTTATACCCAGCACCTTGGACAGCACTTGGCATATAGTAGTCAATCATTTTGGAATGAATTAATGAATTCACTGGTGAAATTGAACCTGGGAAGCTTTGCGCTTGGGGGTACAGTGAAAGGCAGGAACAAGGAAGGAATTTACACATGCAGGAATTAAATGAAAATCTATCTGCTCAATTGTGTTACCTTCAGCCCCGTTCTCCAGCCCTGACTCCGTAAGGCCAGTGTCAGGCATATATCTCCTCCCCTCTGCTATATCCTTGGGCAAGATATTGAAAGACTCTAGAGAAGGAAAGTTTAGATTATTGATATGTGGGGTCTCCCCAAAGCTAGCGTGCTCCTTGCTCACTGCCTAGTGAAGCTACCAGTCTACTGGCTCCACTTACACCCACAGAACTAAAAACCAACTCCCCAGGGCCTGACTCTTCTCCGCCAGCCGAGGATCACCTGAGGTTTGAGTGATGCTGCCAGGATGAAAACAGAGGCAAGAGTAAACAAACTAAAAATGGCTAGAAGGAAACAGACAAGAGAGAGCAAAAGATAATAACAACAACAGCAGCAGCAAAAACAATACTTTGTCTCCTCAGAGGAATAGGGAGAACATGCATCCGAAAGAGCGAGATGGAGTGTTGTATTTATTTAAAAAGAAACAATCAGGGAATAAGACAGAACTCTCGAAAATAGAAGGAGAAAAAAAAAGAAAAACATGGAAGTAGTATATTACTTGGAAGTAGTATACCACGTTGGTATAACCATAATAATGTAAACATTGACTATTAATTTAACCAAAAATCATAATGAAATTAAATCTGGATAATGTAGGGAATTTAGTTAGGAAGGGAATATAAGCTGGGACGGGAAGAGTGGGCACACAGAGCTAATGGAATAATGGCTTAAAGTGTGGACTTTTTAGCTGAGTTGCCTTGCTTCAAATCTTAGCACACCTCTTACGAGCCATATGATATTAAGTGGCTAACCTTCTTTGTACCTCAGTGTCCTCATCTGTAAAATGAAGATGATGCTACTTACTTTAAAGGGTTATTGTAAAGATAAAATGAGGCCAGAT
>NW_012152618.1:4751079-4753664 GCF_000956105.1 Propithecus coquereli | reverse complement strand
TTTTTTTTTTCTTAGTCAGCTGTCTTAGTTCAAATTTATTTCTCATAGTTCTGGGAGTTGAAAGTCCAAGATCAGGGACTATGGGTTCTGGTGAGGGCCTCTTTTAGGTGGCAGGTGTCTGTTTTCTCTGTGTCTTCTCACATGGTGGGAAGAAGGCAAGAGATTTCTCTGGGGTCCCTTTTGTAAGGGCACTAATTCCATTCATGAGGGCTCCAACCTCATGACCTAGTCATCTGCCAAAGGCCCCGCTTCCTAATACCATCACCTTGCTGGCTAGGATTTCAACACATGAATTTTGGGGGAACACAAACATTCAGATCATTTTATCAGTTATTGCTGCAATAATGTTGCATTTAAAAAAATCAGCTCACATGCAGTGGTTTCCAAGAACAAGCAAGTGTTTGCTCATGATCGCTTGTCTGCAGGGGATTGCACTTTGGCTGACTTAGGCTGGGCTCAGCTAAGTGGCTCTTCTTGCAGATGAGAATCTACCTGGGCTGGGCACCAGTCTGAGGGGTGGGCTCGAGTCTGTCCATGCATGTTTGTTCTGTAGCCAAGGCTGAAGAGGCAACAGCTATAGAGGATGCTGTTTTTGTGGTGGGTCACCTGAGTGCAAGAATCACGCCAAATCACGCGAGCACATGTGAAGCCCCCTGCACATCCCATGCCACTGGCCAAAGCAAATCATGTGGCCATACCTAAGTCAGTGTCCTGAAAAAAAATACCCTGGCTCTAGTGGGTGTGGGAGGTGAGTGAATACACGCTGAATAATGCACCAATATATTGCAGCTGCTGTAGGAAAGGAGGAAAGGGAGTTTGAAGGGTTAGAGCTGTGGTGAGGGAGGACTCTGAGTAGCTGGCAGGTGGGGGGCAGGCAGCAGAAAGGCATTTACTGTCAGAGAAGGCCTACTTAAGCCAGGAATGCTCTCTGGTTGCCTTATTATGTCACACAGAAATAAATTCATCTAATGGTCATTATCTAATAAAGACACAATTGTTATAAAAATCAGCCTCTGTTTTTGTAGAATAAATTGCTCCATTTACAAGCTTGGCTTTAAAGACCATTAATAGAGTCAAGATCTCCAGGATTATAGCTCTAGCCCTGACCTCTCTCTTAAATTTCAAAGTCATGTATTTAACAGCCTAATAACATCCCCACATGACAAAGATTTCAAACTAATATGTGCAAACCAAACCTTTGATTTCCCCTAAATCTATTATCCCCATACTGTTCCCTTCTTAGAAAATGCAACTCTATCCTTCCAGTTGCTCAATCCAAAAACCCTAATAGTAGCAAATAGGTTTTCAGAAAATTTAGAGTTTCCTGAAAATGTAGGCAATAAGCACAGCAAGGGCTTCTGAACATGGCGGAAGAAACTCCTCTGCTAATGGAAACTTCTCTGAAAGCAGGAGAGAGGGAGAGGCGGAGCAAGGAAGGAAGAAAGCAACGCCGCCTTGCCCATGATATAGCTCGTTCTATAGCTGAGGCTGAAAGGGCAGCAGCTATAGAGGTGGAGGCAAGCTTAAAGGATAAAAAGAGTCAACTAGATATCCTGACCGGATCCCTCCAGTCCAGTTTGGTGCTGGATCTGAAAGGTTTATTTGCAAAAGCGAACACTGTATTTAGATACGATCCATGCAAACACTGTCTCATAGGCGACTGTTTAATTCTCTCCTAGAAAAGGCCCCTGTTTGTGAAGACAGAACAGGAAATACACACTAAGAGAATGAAAATAATAGACCTTCAACACCTTTAAGAATTAAATTCTGTGTTGTAGAAACCAATGTTAATTAAATAGCCAGTTCTAACTCACTGCATAACTTTAAGTAGGAGACCTGAGAGTTTGCCTCAAATTTCATTAAATAAATGGTCAGATGACCTGCTCTTTGATGTCGATGTTGTTTCCAGGCATTGCATAAATGAGGATATTTTTCAAAAGGACTCAGTTAGTGAAAACTGCTTACACCATGGTTGATGTATGCTGTAAATTGATCATTATACTATTCTAATATATTTATAGAAGACAGAACGGGCAGAGGGGGAAGCTCAGATTTAAAAATAAAAACTGTATGAATGAATATTTTTTAGTGTTTTTCTGTTTATAGAGCACTTTCTTAGTATTTTATAGTTTATAGAGCACTTTTTCACACATATTTCCTCATTGAATCCACACCACACTCCTGTGAGATGCTAATTTTATCCCCATTTTAAGGATGAAGTTCCAGAGAGATCAACTAATGTGCTGTGAAAGTTGGTCTCGCGAATTGGGTCATTCTGGTCATACCCAAGCAAAACAGAGTTATGAGGCTGGGGGGGTGGGGGCGGAATGTCCTTAGGGCACATAACATCGCTCCAAGACTGTGCTTCTCTGTAAGCCTGGCTGCTGTAACTACTTGCTGTAACCAGTTTTTATCTAATAGTTGCTGAAACAACCTGAGACGACTCTAAGAATAGTTTTACCCATTGCTGTCACTTACCTATCAAAACTTGCCAGCTCCCCAAAACCTTACTAGTGCCAATGAACTTTCTCAAAGTAACATTTCTCTCTTTTTTTATAAACCTTCTAACCTTCTGTTTGTTCTTC
>NW_012152618.1:4740632-4743174 GCF_000956105.1 Propithecus coquereli | reverse complement strand
ATTGTTGGGCTAGAGTGCAGTGGCGTCATCACAGCTCACTACAACTTTAAATACTAGACATGAAACATGGGCTCAAGTTTATACTCTTGCCCCGCCTACCAGAATCAGACCTGGACAGGTTGGAATAATTTCATAATCCTTGTGAATGGAAATAAGTTATAATCACCAATAAGTTATAATCATCATTAAAAACAGATATTCTCACATAAGAATTTTAAATGTGCATTGTAGGTTATGTGCAAGAGATAAAACTAAACATGACACAAAAAAGTTTGAAAATGAAGGATAAAAAAAGCTGCACTGAGAAAATGCTACAAAAAAGAAAGTAAATGATTTAATGTTAATATTAGTTAATTAAAATCCAAGACAAGAAATATTAACTGAGTAAATAAGGAATTGATATTGATGGAATATATAATTCTATAATATACAAAATAACTGTGAGCTATCACAACTGTTAGAAGTTTTTTAAAAGAAACAAATATACAATCATAGTGACATATTTTAATATATCTCTCTTAGTAATTAGCAAATAACTGAACAACAACAACAACAACAGCAACAAAAATGTGTGGGTTTAGAGTGAATAGCACAATACAATCTTAGCTGTATAGATAGTTGAATGGATGGAGGGATGAGTACATACACACAGATATGTGCATATTAATATATATAGTTGATAGCTAGCTAGATACATACATACATAGTTACACAGATCTGTGTATAGTTGATGGATAGATAGATAGCCCAGCTATCATATTACAAATTATAAATATCACAAGCACCCATGCATGAAGATGACATAAATCAATGGGGAAAGAATGGAATATTCAAAACTAGCATCGGGGTAATTAGACAACGACAGTGGAACCAGTTTTCAATTTAAGTAGAGAGAATTGTTTAGGACTTAGTGAGCCAGGACTCGGAGGAGAAGAGGTGGTTGGGAGAACAAAGGCTCTAAAGTGGTAGGTGCTTAGTGAGTCTGAGAACAGTAAGGCAGCCCTTTGCCCTTTGCGCTTTGCTCTGCCTAAAATCCTTCCTTTTTCCTTCCTATCTGGGAAGAATTCACTCATTCTCTAACGTAACCTCCAACTTTACTCGCTCAGTGAAAGCCCCTCTGATTCTCCCAGGAAGGGTGTGTTACTCCGTCCTCTGTGCTTGAAGCTCTTGCAGCCCAGTATTAGTGTTTATTACATCATGACTTTAGGTTTTCATGTCTGACTCCCCCACCAGACTATGAACAAATCAAAGGCCAAGCATTTCATTTAGCTGTGTAGACCAGGTGTGGTGCATGAGACACTCTGTATGTGTTTGCAGGTCAAATGAGAGATGCCATGTATTAAGTGGTGCAATTCCTCTTTTCACTGTGTGTTCCCTGCCTGTCATGCACGTGGCAAGTGTGTCCTAAGTGTCTTCCATATGCAGTAGTTACAAGGTATTATGCATGTGCTGTGGGGAATAAACCAGAAATTATCAAATCCCCAGCCTAAGCAGAGCAGAGGGGACCAAACGAGCAGGTGTGAAATAAGTGGAGAGGGCTCGCTGCAGAAACACAGTGTACTAACTACAGTAGAAAAGCTGTCAGGAAAGGGCAAAACGAGTGTCACTGGAATCTTCTGGAAAGATGTGGGCCATCACTGGAGGGGCCTGAGCGGAGGAGCAGGGGAGAAGCAGCCAGGCCAGGGCAGGCTGGAGGCAGACTCTGGAGAACCACAAAGTTGGGCCTAGGAGTCAAATAGCTGTCCATTGTTTGTTCTTGAGGATTAGAGCAACCTGGCAAAAGCAGCACTTGTGCATGAGTCGCTCAACAGTGTAGGGCAGGATGAATGCGAGGGAAGAATCTGGAAGCTCACCCCGGCAGAATCAGGATCCATTATACAAGGCCCAAGGTAGTAGGGGTTTGAAAGCAACCCGAGGGCCAGTACTGTGTCTGGAGCACCCTGTGGTCTCACACAGGTGCTAGGGACTGAACAGTGTCTGTTGAATACGTGAATGGTGTGAATGAATTTAGGAAAAGAGAGTTGAGAGTTGTTTTCAATCCAGGAACAGTAGGCTGTAATGATGGACAGGGCTACTCTCCTCTCTCCTCCAGACCCCAAGTCCATGTGATTCAGGGATAGATAAGCCATTTGCTATTTTCAAGAGACTGGTTCTGCCCTAATCTGGGCATTTGTATCCCTGGTTGCTTTGCCGGGAAGTGGGGGAAAGATACCAGTGGCAGAACCAGAAAGTGGTTCAAAGGACTAGGTCTCTAAACGTAAAGAAGCTTTAGGAGTACTTTAATCAGTTTCTGCTTCTATTTTCCTTCTTATGTATGTGTAAGTTTGATAAGATTAAAAAATATTTGCCTAAATATGTCTCAATAGGTTTCAATACATTTAAAATAAAAGTCCTAGGTAATAAAAAAGCATTGTGCTATATTTAATTGGCAATGTTGTTACCTTAGTGGTATATAAAATAATAGTGCAACTTATAATCAGTGCACCTTATAGTATATAGTATTATTCTGTTTACAGGAATTCCCTCCCTTTAAGTGCAATAT
>NW_012152618.1:4739027-4740582 GCF_000956105.1 Propithecus coquereli | reverse complement strand
CTATAAGTAGAGTAAGTTCAAATATCGTGGGCACCAAAAGCTAATATAAACATAGGTTACACCCTCCAGAGGAGTAACTCTCTGGTTAGCAGATGTGAGACCATTATCATTCCATATGTCTCTGATTATTGCATGTTTAAAGAGTTGCTCTAGTGTGTGTTTGTGGTGAGAAGGGGCCTCACCTGCGGGGTGGTGAATTACATTTACTGTGCCAATACAGCACCTTCCACACCCTGGAAACTATTTAATCTCTACACATTCTCAAACCTAAAGGGACTAAGAAGTTCAAATCCTATGTCTTTCACAGCTAGAAAAGAGACAGACTCAACAAAAAGGAATGTCCTCATCTTATGTTATGGTGGGAAATAATGAAATGTTGGCTGCCATGAGGGACAGGCTGGGAGCCAGGAAGGTGGTAGCCATAAGGAAGGAGGGAGTGACCCAAAGCCTGCAGAGTGTCACTGTCACTCAGGGTTGCAGGGTTAATTTTTGAGAAGCATCTATGTTTGTGTTTTCTGTTTTGCTCTACCCTAGTATTTCTCAAAGTGCTTTGGGAAATTAAGGAAAAAGATTAGATTGAGATGGCAGATTAAGTACCTACTTCCTCTTCCACCTCAAATCCTGAAAATAGAGGAATTTTGAGTATAGAGAGGAGATGGGATTTTACTTACAGAAAGAAAACTAAGCAAAAAACCCTGCAATTTAACATGTACCCAGATGAAAGTGTTAGCAAGAGTAGGAGACATTTCTCCTACGTGCCAGAGACACCTCATGTTAAAATGAAAACATAATGAGGACAGTGCTGGGAAATTTCCACTCTTTTTTCCCAATCAAAAGAAATGGGATATTAACTAAAACATAATTTGGCAATGACAAACATGAGTGGATAGACTGCAGGATTCACCAAGCATTTAAGCAAAACCAACAGTATGAATGAAGCCATTAAATCAAAAAGTCGGAAGTACTACCATCTAAGGAAAAAGAATAACTTGAACAAACAAGAATTAATATTTTTAAAGGATTGCATAAAACAAGAATAGGTTGCTCAATCATATGGGATCCAGCATTCAGCTCTGAATATGACATCCTAAATACCAGCTCTGAGACTGGCCTAGGGCCTTGAAACAGATGAGGTTTGTGTCTAAATACCATGACAGTTTCGTGTGGTGTCACTGCTGATGTCAGCATGTAGATACTTTGGCTTGCATGGAGGACTCATGTGGCAGAAGTGCTTTGGTAAGAGAAAAAAGAAATTAACTTGTCAACTCCATCTTCTCAGGTAGCATGGATGGAACCGATGGCTGTATAACAAAATGTCTTTCCCCAGGAATGGAGTGGCAAGCACACATTTGTGTCCAATTCACAGTTCTGGAGGTACCATGAATCAGTGTGATGTTCGTAACATGTGCACTTGGAGACTTAACACACAGAGTGATATAAACTTGTTACACTGGCAGCCAGATAAACTTTGTATGCAAAACTCGTAAATAGTTATTTTTTTGTAAACACATTTAAGTTTTTAGAGAATTAAACAAAAACTCAACTCTATTATAAA
>NW_012152618.1:4737193-4738977 GCF_000956105.1 Propithecus coquereli | reverse complement strand
ACAGACCAGGATGATGGGCTGCAATAAACAAGATAACATTCAGTCATGTTGTTCTCCTGCTTAATCACTTTCGGTGGCTTTCTACTGCTGATCACTGAATGCACTGAAGTCTCAGCATGGCATTGAATACCCTCTACATTAGAACCGAGTCTGATTTTTTTTTGTATCTCCTACCACTTCCCTACAGATGCCCATCTCTTTATCTGACCTACTTGCTGTTCCCAGCTCTTGCCCCTAACATTCTGCCTCTGTTTCTACTTACTATAGATTGAATGTTTATGGGCACCCCCACCGCCAAATCCATATGCTGAAACCAATCACCAAAATGAGCTTATTTGGAGGTAGGGCCTTTGGGAGGTGATTAGGTCATAAGGGTGGAGCCCTCTTGTATGGAATTAGTGCCCTTAGAAAGGAGACCCCAGAGAGCTTCCTTGCCCCTTCGGCCTTGTAAGGACACAGGAACCAGGAAGCAGGCCCTTACCAAACAGTGACCCTACTAGTCCCTTGACCTTGGACTTCCTAGCCTCCAGAATTGTAAGAAAGAAATTTTAGTTATGGATAAGCCACCCAGTGTTTGGTGTCTTTGTTATAGCAGCCTGAACGGACTAAGACAGTACTATTCCACTCATCTGAACTGCCTTCCTCCCATCTGTTCCTGAAAATCCTATTCATTCTGTCTGGCTCAACTTAAAGGTTATTTCCTGCATGAAGCTGTTTCTAGTCCCCTCGACTCAAATAAGCACCAAGTCTTCCCCTGTCAATTATCTCACACCCTCTTGTAGTAGAGGTCTTCCTGACTTTGATTGGTCTTCTTATCGACCTCCAAGATTTTTAAAGGGAAGAGCTGCTTCGATTATGTAGATTACATTTTTAAAAGTATTTACAGAACAAATAAATAAATGATAAGTATGGAGTCCTCTGTGTGTGGCCAAAATAAAACAATTCCAGGAGAGCAGGATAGAATGAAAACTTGAGTGTTAGTGTTGTAGTTGACTATAAGTAGAATAAGTTCAAATATCGTGGGCACCAAAAGCTAATATAAGCATAGGTTACACCCTCCAGAGGAGTAACTCTCTGGTTAGCAGATGTGAGACCATTATCATTCCATATGTCTCTGATTATTGCATGTTTAAAGAGTTGCTCTAGTGTGTGCTTGTGGTGAGAAGGGGCCTCCCCTGCGGGGTGGTGAATTACATTTACTGTGCCAATACAGCACCTTCCACACCCTGGAACCTAATTCATCTCTACACATTCTCAAACCTAAAGGGACTGAGAAGTTCAAATCCTATGTCTTTCATGGCCAGAAAAGAGACAGACTCAACAAAAAGGAATGTCCTCATCTTATGTTATGGTGGGAAATAATGAAATGTTGGCTGCCATGAGGGACAGGCTGGGAGCCAGGAAGGTGGTAGCCATAAGGAAGGAGGGAGTGACCCAAAGCCTGCAGAGTGTCACTGTCACTCAGGGTTGCAGGGTTAATTTTTGAGAAGCATCTATGTTTGTGTTTTCTGTTTTGCTCTACCCTAGTATTTCTCAAAGTGCTTTGGGAAATTAAGGAAAAAGATTAGATTGAGATGGCAGATTAAGTACCTACTTCCTCTTCCACCTCAAATCCTGAAAATAGAGGAATTTTGAGTATAGAGAGGAGATGGGATTTTACTTACAGAAAGAAAACTAAGCAAAAAACCCTGCAATTTAACATGTACCCAGATGAAAGTGTTAGCAAGAGTAGGAGACATTTCTCCTACGTGCCAGAGACACCTCATGTTAAAATGAAAACATAA
>NW_012152618.1:4724379-4725358 GCF_000956105.1 Propithecus coquereli | reverse complement strand
CACGTTAAATCAATAAACAAGTGAATGAATGAAATCTTTTTATATTCTAGACATTTTTCTAAGCACTTTGCATGAATTATTTCATTAACCCTGCAACCCTAAGTGACAGTGACACTCTGCAGGCTTTGGGTCACTCCCTCCTTCCTTATGGCTACCACCTTCCTGGCTCCCAGCCTGTTCCTCATGGCAGCCAACATTTCATTATTTCCCACCGTAACATAAGATGAGGACATTCCTCTTTGTCCAGTCTGTCTCCTTTCTGGCCATGAAAGACATAGGATTTAAGTTTCTTAGTCCCTTTAGGTTTGAGAATGTGTAGAGATGAATTAGGTTCCAGGGTGTGGAAGGTGCTGTATTGGCACAGTAAATGTAATTCACCACAGGTGAATTACAGGTGAAGCCCCTTCTCACCACAAGCGCACACTAGAGAAACTCTTTAAGCATGCAGTAATCAGAGACATATGGAATGATAATGGTCTCACATCTGCTAACCAGAGAGTTACTCCTCTGGAGGGTGTAACCTATGTTTATATTTATATGCTAGACATTTTTCTAAGCTCTTTGCATGAATTATTTCATTTAACTTTCACAAGAAACCTAAGGTAGATATTATCATCCACATTCTCAGTTGAGGAAATCAATGTGTATACAGGTTCTGTGACCTGCCCAAGGTCACACATCTTGACATTAGGGGAGATGGGATTCAAGCCTAGTCTGGCTCCAGAATCTATGCTCTTATCCACTACACATTGCTGTCCCTAATACTTCCTGTGTCCCCTCCTTGATTTCTCTGGCAAAATCCTCTTCTGGCTCCCACTGTATTTGGTGCATACCTCTCTCTAACTCTTACTACCCTTTCTTAGAGGATAATTCGGTTCATGTCCTCCACTAGACTGGGCTTTTCAGAGGCTAAGACCTACCTTTATTCGTCTTTATTCCCAAGGGCTGGCGCAGTGGCTGGTACTGTGAAGGTGCTGAA